>NC_030831.1:31776133-31891133 GCF_001704415.2 Capra hircus | reverse complement strand
TCTCTTTCAAACATCAGACTCCAATATAAGCTCCATGGTTTTCATTTCACTTTTATACCATCTCTCTAAGCTGCTGGAAACATGTTAAACACAAGACAGGGAGTGGTGCACCCGTAGGTCTTTGGTGAAGAGAGCTGGCAGTGATTCTACATACAGATATGTATGCGTGTGTACGCATGCACACACACACACAAACTTAAATACACAAAGTACACAAACTGCTTTTGAAGAAAGGCCACTAAGAATTAGAAAACTCTAGTTACTGACAGAAAATTTGAATTAGAATTCAGAAATCAGCCCTACAATTTAAGAACTTTGCAGTGAACAGGCTTTAAATTTTAATTTGTAACATAACGTGGTACTTCAAGGCACAGAATAGGTAAAACAGACCTTTAAAGAATGTTAAAATTACCTTTTTTTCTAAGAGATAACAAGCTATTTTTGCCTCTAAACAAACCGATTCAACTTGGAAGATGGTCATTTTTTCATAAAAGACACACATACTTGTATACAATTTTACTGTGTTGTTATTAAGTTAAATTAAAGCTGTTTCAATAACTGAAGAAGTTACAGCTAACCAAAAGAGCCTGGCCAGAGAATGCAACCTCATGCTATTGCCAGGTTTCCAACACCCCATTTATCCCATGTGATAGTGCACTTCAGCATAATAATGCGAGGATCCTAGGGTGCAGCAGACACAGAAATAATGTCAAAAGCAATTCTTCACATTTGGATCAGACCATATCAAGTGCAAAGAATGAACTTAAACATGAAAATGCAATTTGCTCCTTCTACAGTATACGTTTTTATCTCTTGCAAAAAAAATAAAATAAAATAAAAAAAAAAAACACACCACATTCATTTCCAACGCCTCGAGGTAAAGAGAATGGTATCTATCACAAGTGCAGAGAATGTCTAAAGGATTTAGAAGCAATCTTTTCATAATGCTTCTTTGGGTGAGGAAGTAGAGTTATGAGTCGCTCAAAATTCATAAAGATTATTAAGTTTACATCCTCATGGAAGATCGGCCACCATTGCATCTCTCATCTAGACTGACAGCCTCCCTGACCAACTCTACTGAGAATAAGTCTCTGGTTCAGGACATTCATTCATTTTGTGGCATTAGGGCTCCAGTGTATAAGATGAAGATTCTGTCCCATTCAAAAATCAAACAAACAAAAACAAGAAACAAACAAATGGGCTCCAGGGGAACAAGGATACAATATCATCACTGAACTCAGGTACTCATTCTATCAGTAACCCTTCATGGAAGTAATTTTTAACAAGGAAGTTTTTATTTCAGCAAGTTTACTCTAGATTATCAACTCGTGTGTTTGTGCCTGCTGGGCTATTTGAATGATTACCTGGCCCCTCAGTGCCGCAGCTATGACCAGATGGGCACCCACGGCCTTGACCCTTCATGGTAAGGAAGCTTCCTAAACAACAGTAAGCTTGCCTGCTTGATGAATTCCAACCGCACAGCTCATCTAAACTGAGCCTATGGGCTTCACGGTTTTCTCTCTCACTCTCCACATCGGTCTACGGAAAGTTATGAAACGTATTTTTCTAGTCCTCCCAGGAGCAAGTCCAGGTTTACAATTTGACCTCAGAAACACAGCAGTCCTGCAAAACCAGACAGCACTGAGTATTAGTGTTCTCTGCCTGGCCCAGCACAAACCATACCATGCGGCCCTGAGCAGTGTTGCTTGTGGGAAATGACAAG
This sequence comes from Capra hircus, assembly GCF_001704415.2. Classification (NCBI taxonomy): domain Eukaryota; kingdom Metazoa; phylum Chordata; class Mammalia; order Artiodactyla; family Bovidae; genus Capra; species Capra hircus. Next base: position 31,889,410 of record NC_030831.1, on the reverse strand, counting down.
CAATGGATCAGTGGGAGAGAAAGAATGGGATTTAATCACATAAAAATATCCCAGGCACACAGCTCCTTTTCAGCAAGCTGCCCACCTCAGCTGAGGGTCCAGTGTGCTTCTGAAACGAACCACTTGTCATTTAAAAGGGAGCCATGGAGCCAGATCTTTTGATCAGATTAAGTTACAGGATTCTCAACACACCCAGAGATGCTCCTTCTTGGCCTGTCAGTATGCATTCCCCCCAAATGATTTTAAAGGCTTATATAGAAATATCTAGGTATGTATCAGATAGATGTCTTAGATGGGTGAGACACGATCCCAGGAACAGGGCAGGCTCACGTGAAAGACTGTCACAGACTAATTAAGGACACTGCTGCTGAAAACTGAAGGCTGACCCTGCAGTCTTATTTACACAATTTCCAGCCAGAGGGCTGTGAAGTGGAGCCCCATTGGGGACATTCTATCTGAAACCCAAGGGCACCTGCATTAAGGAAACTGGTAAATGAATCCCTTTGCTCAACGACAGAAGACAAGACACCAGTACTTCAGTTCTGTTGGTATGGAATCTATGTGCTCACCCCCTTGGATTCAACATAACAAGACACAGTTATCTCTTTATTTTATTATTATTAATTGCACTTCCGTATGCAATTCCTGCTTCGTTTAGAAGCAGGACATTTTGCGGCAAGAACGATCAGGCTTTTTAGACAGAAGGCAGTGATTCAAAAACTGCAAAACTTCAGCTTTCAAAAATAGCCTAAGTGACCTCTTGCAGTAGTCTGACCACTCTGCAGCAAGCAGGAGGCAACCCCTGTGAAGAGCGAATTCTGGCAAAGTTCTCTCTTCACAGATGATGCACAGCTTAAGCTATAATGAGTTTTTGGGTTACAAATGCTGAACGCATTAATATTCCTTGATGATAATTATCACAGGATAAGCACCTTTCCCAATGTGAGTAGCATAAAGCAACTGAAGCAGCATTTTTACCACATTTGAAACAAGCTGGAAAATGGGATTTTCTAGTCTTGTAACCTGGGGTCAACATACATCAAGCATTGCATATTAAACACACCTATATATGAACCCCGCATCACTCTCCTTCCCTTCTGCTTCATGTATACCTAAAGCTGTCTCCTTTATCCGTCCTTCATTATGAAATTCTTGCTACGAACGTACATGTGATATACATAATTCCACAAAGAAATGTATTTCCCCCAATCGCATGAATCCTAGGTTTCTTCTTATGAGAATACAAATCGCAAATAAGACCAGTAAGCCATGCTTTACAGATGACATGAGTCTCTGTGCAGTTTGAATGAATACTGTGGTCACTGGCTGCATATAAAACAGGGTGAAAATCAGAATTGAGCAAACAGGCCCCTAGAAGAACCAGATGTGTTACACACAAGACAAACGACCAGCCTTTATCTTTATACTTTCAAAACTAATAGTACTCTTAAGCGCTGAAAGGTTTACGTGTAAATTCTAAGTCACTAACATGATGACAGTCATGATGTCAGCAGCGTATTTACTGGCAATATGTTCACTAAGGATCTTGGAAACCAATTTCCATTCCAGATTAAGAGAGCAATTATTGTTATTTGGATAATAACCATCAAATAGTATAAGGAAAAATGGAAAAAGATGATCCATTATGCATTTTATCAGTGTTGTACAACAGTATCTGTCTAATGTTTGGAATTTGCCATAGCATACCCAAAACAGATGCTATGAGGCTTCACTTACTATATACCCCAATCTGATTTGATAATATATTCTGAACAAACTATAAATTGGTTTACCTCATCTCTTTTTCTTTCTCTCCCTCTATTCAGTGAAAAAGAAAAAACCTCTATTATAAAGCTTGACTGAGATACTAGGAATGGCTCAAAATCATTACAATATAAGAGCCTCCTGTTTAAAAAACATGCTATAATATCATTTTAAGACTCTACGTAAATAATCCCAACAGCACTTTGACTTAACAGCGACAAATGAAAGCAAGGTCGAACCGTTAATCCAGAGAATGTGAACTGATTTAGGCATTTTTGTAAGTGTGAATCTCTTGAACTCATTTTTACCGTGTTACCCACACTTCATATAGATAATACGCCACGCTACAACTGCCTCAGGTTCTGTAACCTCATTGTTACTTATGTGCTGCAAAAATGTCTTCAAATCCCATTTGAATAGATGGCAGGGTTATGAGGGAACCTTTGCTAAATATTTAACAGCACTATTGGCTTATTAAATACTATAACGTGAGAGCCATGAAAGCATGATATACGGTGCTTGCCTTTTTTCTAAAACTTAATGCTTCTGCTCATTTTGAACACTCTGCAAGCCCATTCATCAGCAGAACTGATGCATTTTAAAAAGTCCTCATTTACTAGCAGATAAATGTGGTTAGAGAGCCTTTTTAGAGGAGAAATGACTGGAAACCTATTTGGTTTTACTGTACAAAATTTGCTTTGCTCTGGCCTCGCAAAAAAGAAACCTCACAAAACATTTAAAAGCCTATTTTGAAAGAGCATGCAAAGCAACACAGTTGGAAATAAAAGAAAGTAGGGGGTATTTTCAATTCACAGGAATATACATACACCAAAACAAGGCAATAGGTTTACAAACAGCTGATCAAATACATATATTCATCTAGTCTGGAAACAGTATCTCAAATGCACATCATATAATGAGATTGTCCACTGAAACGATGCTTTTGACTATGACATTGTTGGCAGGTAATTTCATTTGCAACTACTCATAATTGCATTAAAAAACAGGTTAATACAATTTTTGCCTTTAGCTTGTTAAGATATTTTAAACTAAAACTATGCCTTTAAAAAAAAAAAAGTTGATCGGAAATTTTATAGCCTGTTGCAGTGGGTAGAAAATAAGAATTCTCTCTGAAAAGATATTTCTATTCACATACAGATATGCTATAGCCTAAAGAACACCCATTGCCACTAGAGTCTGAGGAGTGAGCCTTTATCCTGTAAACACTGTAACAGTGATCGTCTGTCCTCCCCTGTTCTCAGTGGAGAGTCTTGCTTTGGAGAATGTCTTGCGGTGACTTACTAAATTCAGGCTATTTCAATTAGTATTACTGCACATTAAAAATTAATTGCATTACTGAGTGGATTAAGGTTTAAGTTTCAGTTCTACAGTATGTGCATGAGAAATGACAGCTCAAAATCAATGCCCCTTGAACCGCAATCGGAAGGGTGTATGCTTGAACAGCGCGGGCCTGGCGTCACTGGCTGAGCCATTTTAAAAGACTTGATAGTTCAATTGAAGGTGTGTCAGCTCTAATTCTATGTTTTAGCTTGAATGCTGCACAGCAGCCCAGCCTTATAAAAAGAAAACCAGAACAAGAGTTGCCCTAACCATTTGGAAAAACAACTGGACTCAGGTACTAAAATTATGACAGCAGAGGGGTTAAACTGTCACCCCAAATTTACAAAGAATAACTCTCAAGCTAAAACTTGTTCACAGCTCTGTTTAATAAGAACACGGAATCTTTGACTTAAATCCACACTATTTTTTATCAGTTACTGAGTGACAGTGGTTGGTCAGGGTCAGGAAATAGGCTATTTTGTAAAGTATGTGTGTGCTCAGTTACTCAGTCATGTCTGACTCTTTTGCAACCCCATGTACTGCAGCCCTCCAGGCTCCTCTCTCCATGGGATTTCCCAGGCAAGAATACTGGAGTAGGTTGCCATTTCCCTCTCCAGGGGATCTTCCTGACCCAGGGATCAAACCTGTGTCTCCAGCATTGGCAGGCAGATTCTTTACCACTAAGCCACCTGGGAAGCCCCTATTTTGTAAAGAGATAATACTAATATGTACAATACTCATAATAACTTTATTCTGTGTTTTAAGGAAGTTCAAGAAGATACAGAAAATACCAATCTTTCCCTAAACAGGGATTCTGCATAGGCCCTCTCGGTAAATTATTAAATCTTTCTGGGGGAAGGGTCAAATGAATTGATCATCCTGAGGGTAAATTTATAACATCTAGATGAGACATATGAAAAGAAATAGGTCACTTTTATTCACAGTAAATGTGTCTTCTAAGAAGATGAAGATGAGGAACATTACGAACAGGGTCAACAGGGTAAAGTGGCATCAATAAGGTCCCACCAAGCCACCCAGGGTACCTGGGTTTGGAACTGAACGGTGATCGGTATGGTCTAAGAGAAAAAACACGCTGCCTGCAGTGTTCCTTAAGATCCCCTCTGTGTTGCACCAGTGGCCAAGAGCAAGTTCACTGGCAAGAGAGTAAAGGAGATGGGAAGTAATAATAACAATAAAAAGAATAATCAGGTGCAAATGGACCCTGAGGTGTAGTAGTGATCCCCGTGCAACAATCACCCTTCACTGCAATTTACTGATGTGGCTTCATTACAATACAGCATATAAAGGGGCAACGTACCATGTGGACTCTTTGAAAGCTGTGTGGTTTGAAGCAGCACACGCCACCCTAGCAGGCGCTGCTCGGGGAGCTAGGTCATATTGGGCAAAAGTGAAATTCCCTGCAAGAAAAATTAAATAGAGATGCAACATGTGTACAGCATGGTGATATACGGGGGGAGGGTGGGGTAAGAGGATAAAAGGTTAGCAGGGAAAGGTGTTTCCTTTGTGAACTATTAAAGGCATTTCAAATTAATCTGAATTAAAACATCCTTTGAAGAGGTAACAACTTGTGGCTCTGTTAAAAGGAAAAGATAAAGGATGTGATGTTTCCTGTTTGGGAAAGAGAAACCAGCCTTCTGTTTCCTTTTCTGATTCTCCATGAAATGAGCTTAAACCGTGCTCTTAGGGGAACTTCAGCACTGCACATTCAGGTTACTGTTATTTAAAAGGAGAACACGACTGGCTTTTCCCATTCTGGCCTGCTTCAGCTGAAGGTCTTAGTTTTCAGCCAGTGCTCAGAAGATGCCGAAGCAATGTGTTAAGGGGAAGAAAAGAGATTCTTTCCTCACCAAGGATCATTGAGTATGTCATTGGTTAATTCTTGTTCTATGCTCCTCATTAGCATGACTCTCAAGTTTCTGGTTATCATATCCAAAATATTAAGACATAATAACTACGAAGGTGCAGATAATTGGATATTAACCAGAACATACTTGACTGGGCAGGAGGTAGGGCCCTGCTTAAACTAATCCTGAAATATATTAATCACCAATTAATGAAAGGGTTTCGAATTCATTTTCTATTACAGAACACCTCCGAGTATCTAAGCTTTTTCTAACAAAATGACTTGGAATAACAAGGTAGAAATAAGGAATACGGCCGTCTGATGGTAGCTTGAATTAATTCTTCACAGCCTGTTGACAGGTAATCATGAAAACTACAGCTCAAGCCTTGATTACAGTTATGAAGCCTGATGGGAAGAAGTGGGGACAATTTCCAGTGCTTACTGGCTTTGGTTTCAATTCCAAATTTATTCCTTTCAATGGCAGAGCCATGGCTAAATATTTCAGCAGAGAGCTGTCATAATATTGTCTGAGTCTTTCAGCCTAGGCAGACCTTGAGCCCTCCTAGCTAACAACAGATGTACTCTTAAAATAAAACCAATTAATGGGAGCCTGAGAGGTCTAGCAAAGGCGTGCTTTGTACATAGTAAACAGGAAGTAGTAAGAAGGTGATGAATATATTGCAGGATTAAAAACCTTAACTAAGCAGTGATCGAAAAGTCACCACCATGTAAATGGAAATAAAGTAATACTGAGAAAAGAAAATAGAAAAAAAAAAAAAGAAGAAGAAGAAGAAGAAAGAAAACAGGAGGAGGACCATAGAGAGAATGGAAGTCAGTGGTTATAAAACCCCCTACTAAGCTTCCCAGAAAAACTTCTGCACCTATTTCACTTAGAGAAATGGCTACCAAAACGCCATTAATCTTTAAAAATTTTTCTCAGGACATTATTCTCACAAACAGATTCTCATATCTTTTCCTGCGTAAAACTATGGCTCCCAGATTCTCTGAAAAAAAGATTTACACATTTTTACATCAGAGAAGATAAGGTGTTTGGCTGAATGCAACATAAATCAGGAACTAAAATAATGCCATCTCTTCATTTTCCCTGCCTTGAGTCACTTGACGTGATGAACATCGTAAGAAAACTCCTATTATCTCAGAGTTTTCTTTTTACTTCTGTTGTGGGCTGAATTTAATTTGAATAGTTCTTAAATAAGCACTCACGGCAGATGAACTAAGATACACAGGCAAGTCGGCCCTTTTATCAACAATTTTGCCATAGAAATACACAAACATTTCAATGGCTCTTCATTAGCAAACAAATCAACAAGTGATATTTTAATGCCTGACTTTATTCCATCTCTGTGGGGACTGTAGTTGAGTGTGATGTACAGTACAGAGAAAAGAATCATCAGCCACAGTGTCCCAGGGCTCTCTCCATTGAGGACTTCGCAGCCTCCGCTTAAAGAGTGCATTTAATTGACTGATAGACAGTAGCTTCTTTGTTCACAGAAGACAGCGAAGTAATGGCAGCTTGAAAATCGTACCATCTACAGGGTCTCCTGAGACTAGTAACAGGGGGATATGTGTCAGGAATAAATAAATAATCTAATTATTAAGCCACTTCCTGTCAAGTTAACTCCAATTTGTTGGCTTTTGAAGGCAACAAAACGAGGCATTTTTCCTCATTATGCTTCTCTTTTTATACCAGTGGTAATCACAGGCGGATTAAAGGGTGCCTGATTGCTTTTCTTTTTTTTTTTTTTTTTTTTGTCAAGGAACTGAGAAGCAGCCAACAGTACAGAAAAACAGAGTTGGGGTTAGAAGAAATTTCATGCTTGTCTCCTTTCCAGCTCCCTAACAGCCCACACGGCTGCCCCATACAGAGCCGCCAGCTGTACAGCAAATGTGTACCCTCCAACTGAGGCCTACCGGGCCACAGGCGCCATTCTGAGAGCTGTGAGATACCTTGCAATCTTGGCAGGTAGCTGCTGCTGTCATAGGCATAATTCTAAAGGTGACCTAGGAAGCTCATCAGCTCACCAAATGCAACAATATGAGCCACTGAAGTTCAACACCCACTCTCCACATTCCTTTGTTTTACTTGCTAGAAATGGCCCTGCGACCAGGAAATCACCTATGGAAACAGGTCATCAGCCACCTTTTCTCTTTATGCGTCTGAACCGATCCTGCGGAATTAGGTCACAATGCCTATGCTTATCTGGGCCTGTGTGTGTGTGTGAGTGTGTGTATGTAGGATCCCTCTATTTATCTTTGGTGGATGACTTTACCTGCCCTCCATTCAGAAATGTTTTGCAAACTTCATGCAGAAGCAGACAATCACCCCTATTTGATAATCAACATATCTAATGGCGAGTGGACGGGTATGCCTTGTGGCATATTCTCCAGCAAGTCAAAGTGTGTTAGTCACTCGGTCGTGTCTGACTCTTTGTGACCCCATGGATTGTAGCCCGCCAGGCTCCCCTGTCCATGGGATTTCCCAGGCAAGAATACTGGAGCAGGTTGCCATTCCCTTCTCCAGGGGATCTTCCTGACCCAGGGATCAAACCTGGGACTTCTGCATCGTAGGCAGATTCTTTACCACCTGAGCCTCCAGGGAAGTCAAAGGAGAGGACAAAACCAGAGCCAGGAGCCCCACCAGCATGTCTCAGACAGTCACACAGAACTTTCCATCTGGCACAGACCCTGCCCGATGTCTCTGTACAGAGGCTAGGAAGGCAGGCTGGCATCTCCATAATTCTGCTTGGGAACAACATTCTTATGAGGTCTCTTTTAGGACCATGTGTTCTAAAAAGGAACAAGAAACTAGATCTTCTGTCGGTGGCTCAGTGAAGACCCCCAGCCTCAGGGAAAATGAACATGACGAGAAATGTCTGAGACGCTTTCTTAAGGGCTTGTACATTAGAAACTCCAGTAACCACTAGTATTTTTCACTCTTGTAAATTAAAGCTGCTAGACGCAGGCTAAAACACAAAACAAGGGTTAACGTTCTGATGTGTCTTTTAATAGCTTAACATTGACATAAGAGAGAGGTCTCAAAGATTTCTCGAAAAGTGGCTTCAGAAATAAGAATCCAAAGAATCAAGATGAGCTCTTGGAAACTGGATCTTATTCCAAAAAGATTTTTTTTTAAGGTCTTTTTGATTTTATATTAAACTGTCTTTTTTTTTTAGGAAGGCTGATGGTATAGAGAAGCTTGGTCATTTCCTGTGTCCCCATTTTGCACTTGTTCAACGGTGTAGCAGCGTTCTATTTATGCCTGTGTATGTCCTTTCTGAATATATCTTGAATTTTTGTTAAATTGTGCAGATAATTAAACCCTCTTCATATTTACAGTCTGCTTCATTGGTACCATGAATTCTGTTTTCAGTTACTGTCTGCGGATTCCCTCTCTGAACGATTTCATAGGAAGCAATAACACTTCATTTTACATAAGTTTTATCTGATGTCCCCATACAGAGCTGCCAGCTGTACGGCAAATGTGCGGTTCTCAAACTGAGGCCTGCCGGGCCACAGGCGCCGTGTGGAGAGCTGTGAGGCACCTTGCTGTCACTGGCAAGCTTTCTTTGCCATTACTGTGACCATCACTCCACACTGCACACAACTTAAAATCATCTGATTATTAGAATTTGTGGCCCACACTCCTTTTTATCCTTTATTTAAATCTATCCCCAGATCACACATTTGTTTAAATGTTTTGGCTGGTTTACAAATCATGCCGCCATCTGCACAGTAGGTGTGACACCATTTTTTTAGACAAAAGTTACGTGGCAAACAAAGATAAAGTCATTTGAAATGCTTTGGTGTTTGTTATTCTGCCGGGCTCACTTGGACCAACTCGAAGAAATAAATAGAATTATCTGTGTAAATCGATGAACATCTATGAAAAACAACACCCAGCAGAATGCCGAGCTTGCTCCATTACCTACGTTAATATCATGACAGCTGAGGAGAGATGACCTGGCCCACTTCTCATCTCTCCTGTACAGATGGCTATTAAAGAGAAAGTATCCCTTTTGTATGGTCCATGTAGAAACCCTTTATGGGCTTTTCAAATAAGCCAGCATTGCCCACATGAGGGTAGCTTTCTGTTACCATTAAACTGCCCAGATTTCATCTTTTTTAATCCAGCTCTTGATGAAATTAGCCAGTATTTCAACATATTTAACACCAAATGCTTATTTCTTAATTCCCTGAGTTTTGTAAGCAATCAACTGAAGATGACTTAAAAAAATTCAATAGTCTTCTCATTTAGAACTCATGTAAACTCCAGAGAACTTATGGACTTTGAGCTGCTTAGGATAGTGCAGGTAGACACACATTATATAAACACCGATCCATATACGCATTGTTGTAGATCCACCATAATTATGTTTTTTAAAAAGCAGCCAATGAGAGCTGAGCATTTAAGGAGCAACATGGCTCTTTATCTTCCTATGCAGAGATACATATCTTTGGATATTTCCCCTTCAGACGCATAAAATCCCAAACCACTACAAACCTCAAAATATTGGTTTTAGTCTATTCTAAAGCAAGAGCACTCAAGCTGGAATGTTTCAGAAGTGATGGTGAATATCACAAAACTAATGAAGATTAGTCACATAGCACACCATCTACTAAAGAAACAGAAGGAAAAGGATGCCATTTGTGACCTTGGGCATCAAGCAAATTTCAGAATATATGAATGTCACTTGCCACAAGCACAGACAGAAATCTCAGCACACTGTACATGCATTTTTTCTGTCTTAATATCAGTGATTTATATCACATGGAACAAAATACATAGGGTAGGTATTGTCCTGCATGCACTACAGAAAGCTTGAATCCTTTCCTTGATATTTAAAAATTGTAACTATTCATAAAGCATGGAGTATTAGAGATTTGAATAAAAATAGTCAGTGTCTATGCATCCATGTTTTTCTATTAGCTGTCGTTTATAGTCCCTAATTCTAGTTTTGCTTCACTAAGAGATAAATACATTTACTGCTTCCAATGCACTGTCACCCTGATCCATCTGGGACACATCTGTTACTGACTATTTGTTGATTTCCCCCCCCCCTTTTTTTCCCACAAGAGTATTCTCTGCCACCTTAGCTACAATTTTGCTATTCCAACTGGTCTTTTTGATCATACAAAAAATAAACTTAAGTAATCATTTCTATGCCAATTTTAAACAATTCTTAGGTAAATGGTTTATGCTCATTCCCTTCATATTCTTCTTCCAAGAACTTTGAAAGCAAGGGCTGGAAATGGCTATGCTATACCCTGGCCACTTGTCCTCCAAAGGCTATGACCGTAGCAATCAATTCCAAGGATAATGGTATTTCTCCCCTTTGATCATTTCTTTGTTAAGCTGACTGGCCTTCGATGGTGAGCTTACTGCTGGTTGTCTACCACCAGCCGCTCGCAATTTGCTCACTCTGTTTCATGAGACAGTTGTTTGTGGCTGTTTGGAACACATTGGTCTCTTTGGGGATTTATGCGCTAGTTGCAATGCCAACCTCTGTAGTGATAGAAATTTCTTTCGAACTAAAATAGATAATTAGAGGCTGGTAATTATTGGTCAAGAATTATCAGAGTGAAAAAAATTAAGCTTCTCATAAATAGTTCTTGGCAATGTCATCTCTTTATATTATCGCATGCCTAACAGCCCTTTATTCAGAGCACTTACAAATTTACTCTACTGCTGTTGAGCCTCATAATTTTATATGAGGCAATCCCTTTGCTGGGTGAAACACATTTACATTCTCTGGTCTCATCACTATCTGTGCTAATCCGTACCAAATAATAATAATAATAGAAATATCAAAGGGGGGGAAACAATAAATATTTATTGTGCTGATAGAAGGAGACGAGTGAATAATGAATTAAAGGGCACAATGCACAGTGGCTTCTTTCTGCATTCTCAGGTCAAAAGCCAATGTAAACTACGGGAAAGAAACAAAGGAAGACAGGAAAAAAATTTTCATCTGTGCAGACTTTAAAAGAGGGAAATCTTTCCCCCAGGAAAGCTGTTAAAGTGTTTTGTAGCTCTTGGCGGGGGTAGGGGTGGGGGTGGTGGTGTATGTGTGTGTGTTTAAAGAAGAGAAACCTCTAAATAGTCGCTGGTCTGATTTCTTACTGAAACTGTGTCAAAATGCGATCGAGAGTGAGGTTTTCTTTTTTCCTTAATAGACATAAGTCAAATCCCAAATGCATGTTTATTGAGTAATTATTCCTGCAACTCAAAGCACGTGTCCACACGTCACTGCAAAATGGCACTTCGGCACAGCATCTCCAGTGTATACCTGGTAGAAACACTGATGGGTTTCCTTTCATAAATGTCCCTGGCCAATAGTCTGAGACCAGCACATCCAGAAGGAAGCGTGGAGGTTCCCTGACATTGAAACTGCATTAAAACATGTGTGCTATGTAGAAGCAAATGCAAATGACTTGGTCAAAGGAGTTTAAAGTCACACCTCATTGGGTCATCTGCAAACCCTGTTTTCCATCAGGTGACATAATCTCTCCTCCAGACTGATTGAAATGGAAAACAAAATCTGTAAAAACACTATAGGCCCTCTTAACAAAAAGAGTAAGAGGCTTTTCAGATAGCCTCTAATCCCTCTTCCTTGCTAAATGTCCAGTTGAGATTATTTTTTGATTAGACAAAAAAAGATATACAGATACACAACCTAAAAATACCTACCCTCAATGGAGGTATTTTAGCCAACAGAATCATGCTGCCTGCCTCATTTGAAAAACTAAGCATCACACTGGGATTTTAAAAAGGGATATCTTAGCCTTTGTGACATCCTCCCAGTACACATTCTCTCTCTCTAGATACTAACAATGCAGAGGGGAAGAAATGTAAGGACTTGGATACGTGGTCAACAGATATAACAATTAAGTGGCTACTATTCTTTTGTTTAGGCCTCAAGTGTAAGCGAATTACATATTTTATTATTAAAAACTAGCGTGACTATTAACTACCTAGGCCCTCTGTGAAAAGGAATCGAATTTTCTTCTCTGATGGAAGGTGGATTGTTAAACGTTCAGATCCCACGAGGAGGTGAGCGTCATATTAATCCACCATAAGGTAGAGGCGGGGAAGCTTTGGGAAAGCACTAATGATGCGAGGAATATTAAGGGAAATACCAAATGAAAGGTACAAAGCAATTTTTAAAAAAGGACCAGGCCAAACCAATGAATATTTTGGACAAATGATACTAAAATAAAAAATTCTTCTCATGCTCAGCATTCCATTCAGATTCTACTTTGGCAAAAGAACATTAATAATGTGTTGAAAATATATTCCATTTGTTCAGCTGGGCCCTGGGATAAATAATAAATCCAGAATCAAAAACAAGTTTACAAAGAATAAAACTAATCAGAAGCACAATGTTTCACTAAATTTTCCATAAGCTGCAAAGTTCCAAGAAATATTTTCACTAACACCCTTGTAAAACTGTGGCCTAATGCAGAATCATGACTGACCGCCACCAGTAAGCTCTACTCAAGAAATAAAGAGATGGAAAATATTAACACTCATATTTGGAAAGAAGAATTCATTTTTTCTAACCCATGTGTTTCCCCCCATGCCAGTCCATTTTGAAAGTTTACATAGAGTATTTTTTGGAATCCAAAATAGAAAGGAAAACATAAGAAACATTTCAGTCTCTTTTACATGTTCTCATTATCTTCTGAACACTTAGTAAAACTGTCAATGTTATTCTGGCACATTTAAGAGTATTTCCATTTAATGTGAAAGAAAATCACTAATAATATTAGTACTTATATCTGGAAAATATAGAGAAAAAGTAACCAATATTTTAGCTGTTAGCTATAAGCTGCATATTGTATAATTAAACAGTCTTTTGTAAACTGTAATCCTGCTAAAGACCATCATTTGAAAACTATAAAGCAAATCCTACTGAAAATCTATTAATAAAGTTTCCAACATACTTTTGACTTCATCTTCATTAATAGCTACAAAGTCATTAGAAATTTTATTATAGCTGGTTGTAAGGATCAGTAATAATAACTGGAGCAACGTTTCTACTGCACCCCCTTAGAATGCAGCTGATTAGGTGTATGATAAAACTTGTTTACCCCTGAAAAGAAGTTCAGAGTTTAAAATGCTGAATATTCTTTCCTTTCTTAGAGTTTGATAGACGGAGAGCATGAGGTTGATCAGACTTTTGAAATACCATAGCACAATAATTTATGATATTATAAAATACCATGAAAGCAGTATGAAATAAAAAAACTCACATCATGTAAAAACACAAATGAGTGACAAAAATAGTATAAAGTAATAGCAATTGTCATTTTACCAGTAGAAAAAGATCTGCTTGATAAAGTTTAATTGGCTGGTAAAATTCTTAGTGTTATTACTAAGTGCTTATCAAATTAAAACATAGGAGGTAACCCCAGAGGAATTAAGGGATAATGGGACAGTAAGAGTAAGTGAAAAAATTATCCTTTTAGCTCTAGCCCATGTAAAAAATGCAAAATCCCTGAAAACACAGGCTTAGAGTAACCTCAGAGATCTTTACCCAAACTGCTTTTATAAAAATCTGCATAAAATTTGGTGGGGAATAAAAAATGATGACTGAATTCTTTACATGATCTTTATGATCAAGATTATTTCCAGGCTGTTGAAACCATACATACAAAATTATTTTACGGCAATTTAAATTATTTATGTTTCCCTATCACAGAAACTCACCACTTTAGATTTGGATACAAAGATGCTTAAGCAACACACAGCAGTGCCATTACCATAATAACTTCTGAAATTAAAACCTGTCTAAAACTCTATGGAAAGCTAACATCCAGTTCATTAACCATTCCTGTTAGTTTTCAATAATGCAAAAATGATTAGAAGTTTAATTTGTTAATCACCTGTGTTTTGACTGGCAGTAGATATACAATCCTCTGCAGAAGTCTAAACTAGCCCTTGCAGAAAATAAAATGTGCTAATGCCTTATCAGGCCTAATAATAGTAATAAAAAAATCAATCATACCTAGGTAAATGATTGATGGCTGAACAATTAATTCATCTTTAACTCTGTTTAATTATATAGGCATTAATGTACACAAGGAAGAGGAAAATCTATCTGTAAGAAGGTTCGGAGTGTCACTTACCAATCATGTGATTCGCAACATGCACCTGAATGTCCCATTCATTATAGAAAACCATCTGACACTTGATGCACTGATAGGTCTTCTTCTGAGAAAACAAGTATAAACAGAATTACTTAGACACATGCATCTTTTAATTTTTTTCTTAAAAAACAACAAAAACAAGAAAAAACAAACCCTACCTGGCCACAGAATTTTCCTGAGACCATGGTCTTATATATGTTGTTAAATAAATGTCTGTAGGGCAACTTGGGCAAAATTCTGTGAGTTCCCTACTATGACCCATAGCTTGATCCAAACATAATGTTTTTCATTGCAAACAGTTGGAAGAAATGAAGACACATAATTACAGTACAATACATGTTTAAAGATTCTTGCATTATAAAAACAGAAGTTGGTATTGAAAATACATGTAAAGCGTGGCTGAGTTTCGGAAACCTATGTCTTTGAGGATCAGGCACACTTTCATCCTGAACAACATAACTGCAGGGTTGCTTCAAGATACCCATACCAAACAGCCAGTAAGTGAAGATTTACAAAATCTAGCTAGGAGATTTAGAGACGACAATTTTTAGCTGAAGTATGAAATTTAGATGATGTTTCAGAAGTTGCTGAACACTAGCATTTAAATACTTATCTCCTATAAAGAAATCATGTCATATCAAACATTCTAACACCGTTTCATCATTACAAAAAGTCTTGTGAATAGACAGAACAGTATTCATTATAATTCTTGTATCATAAATAAAGAAACTGAGGTCCAGGTAAGCAGAATAATGTGCCTAATGTAACAGTGCCTTACAGCTGGTAACAGAAATAAGTTCTTTCTCTCTCGTTTTCCCCCAGACTTTAAACTTTCTATTTTGTATTGGGGTATAGCCGATTAACAATGTTGTGGTAGTTTTAGGTGAACAGTGAAGGGACTCAGTCATACATATACATGCATCCATTCTCCCCCAAATCCCCCCTCCCATCTAGGCTGGCACATAACATTGATCAGAGTTCTATGTGCTATACAGTAGGTCTTTGTTGGTTATCCATTTTAAATATAGCAATGTGTACATGACCTTCCCGAAGTCCCTATCTCTTCCTCCTGACAAATGTAAGTTTGTTTCTTAAGTAAGAAAAACCCTGACAATCATCTAGGAGGATTTACTGCACTGAGCTGTAAATATGAGTCTTTCTGTTTTGTCAGTTCATTTGTATAATTTCTTTTTAGATTCCACCTAAAAGGGATGTCATACGATATTTCTCCTTCTCTATCTGACTTAACTTCATTCAGTATGACACTCTTCCGGAAATAAATTCTCAGTTCTAAAAGTAGGGCTCTCTGATAAAGGCAGCCTCTACGATTTCTCATCTTTATCTCTGTGTCCCCTATACGGCTTAGTACATATTAGATGAACTCAATAAGTAAAGTATTACTTTTAAGTTTTCAGGAACACAGTTACATAATTGCCTTTATGATGAAACTTGATAGTTACAATTAAAAACCACCTTGGAAAACAAAAATAAAGCATTATGAAATAATCCATTTGAAACTCTCCCGAAAGTGAGAAAATGACATTTGTAAAATCATATCAATGACAGTGTGTTAAGGCGTTCTAACAGAATTACCACTTCATCAGCAGTCATATAAAATTGCTTTACTAATGGTAGCAATAGAAAATATCAGTCTGTCAACTGCAATTAATTTTAAAGAACTCGACAAAATCAAAGTTAAGCAAAAAAAAAAAAATAGCATCCTGTTATTAGCAGTTAAAATGATAACTGTTTTTAATGTAAAGTTTTCTTAATTATTTTCTCTTAACATAGTATTTGCTTCTGCATTAGAGGATGGTATTCCTTGAACAACACAGAAGTGCAGGCTGATTTCCAGCAGAAGCTTTCTACATAATCTAACAGGCTTTGTACATTAGGCATGTTGTGAATTGAGTGTGCTGGGTCTAAATTTAACACGGACTTGAAAAACTCTGACAATCACCAAGGAAGATTTACTGCGCTGAGCTGTTTACAAGATGCTTTTGATGGTGACATATAGAGCAACATGTGTTGCGTAAATAACATCGCTCCCTTTTTTAACAATATTTCCCTTTAGAACTAGTTAGAAAATATTTCTTACTCCCAGATGACCTACATTATATATTGTTTATTAGCATACTTCCAGCATCATTCCTGATATGTGACCTTGCTGAAAAACAAAGAAACATAAACTTAATGGCTAGTCTTTGCTCTTGTTAGCACAGTAAAACATACAATACGTCGAAAACTGTCTCCAAAAATGATGACTGATGAATATGTTGGCGGAATATACGAGGGCTTTTTTTTTTTCTTGGTCTAATAATAAAGAATAAAATCACTTGACAAGCCAAAATAATAAAATACCAGCACTTACTACTGCCTTCAAAATGAACTGACACATTGGAAGATCTATGTATACCAGTTTTCTTTATCATTGAAAGAAAATGCTTTTGTCACTACTACTGATAATTCAAATACTAATTCTACTCTGAAGACAATATCTAAAATGTTATTTTCTATTCTTATTAAGAGAGTCATATTTTGATGTACAAGCTCCTGAATTTGGGACTAGATAGAGTTAAGAATTTAATGTGATCAAGAACATGGTCTTAAAATGCTATAACTTAAACTTCATCTCATCATACATCTCATATCTCCTAAATAAAAAGCAGTGATACACAAATTTGGATGTGCTGCGGCTTTCTATTTAAAGCTTTGGTATAAAATTCTTTTTTTTCCTTGGTTTGGGACTGACATGCACACAGTGCTGTGTTTAAAATGGATAACTAATAAGACCTACTGTATAGCACAGGTAACTCTGCTCGATATACTGCAATAACCTAAACTGGAAAAGAATTTGAAAAAGAATAGATATGTGTATATGAATAACTGAATTACTTTGCTGTACACGTGAAGCTAACACATCAGTGTTAATCACCTATACTCCCATATAAAATAAGAAGTTAAAAAAATAATAAAATCTATTTAAAAATAACAGACATAAAAAATAGCCTATACAGACCACTAAAAAATAAAAGTCATTTTTACCCTCAAATTTTTACACTAAATTTAAAATGACCTTTAAAACATTCCTTATTATAATTATAGACTCTTATTCCTTTTTATAATTATAGACTCATAGTCCTTATTATAATGATAAAATATATAATTATAATTATAGCACGATATTTGAGAGACCCCTGCCTTTATACCATCTTTAAGTAAAGTGACTGTAACTTCTGAAAGTGTTGGCTCCTGCCCTTGGAGGTAAAGCCATTGCACCTCTGTACAGCTGAGTTTATGAAGGAATTCTTCCTCATTCTCAGCACAAACTGACTTTTCCGCTACTTTTACTCGATGGTCCTAAGTTCAGGCTCTGCAGCTATAAAGAACAAGTTGAATTTCTTGTTGAAAGTGACAGTGATAGGAACCCCTTTGCAGACTGAAAATAGAGGTCTGGTTTAAGAAATGCTTTAAGCAACTTTCACCAGCCTTGTTACTTTCTTCCACGTCAGTTTTTCAATAAATAGAGCTCTAAATCAAGCACAATACTCCAGGGACTCCCTGACCCCTGAAGAGTAAAGAAGGACTGTTTTCTCCAGTAGGACAAATGCTTTCTATACGGGCTTCCCTGGTGGCTGAGACGGTAAAGAATCTGCCTGCAATGCGGGAGACCTGGGTTCAATCCCTGGGTTGGGCAGAAGAAAATAGAATCCCACTCCAGTATTCTTGCCTGGAGAATTCTATGGACACAGGAGCCTGGTGGGCTATAGTCCATGGGGTCGCAAAAGAGTCGGACATCACTGAGTGACTAACACTTCCATCTATATAGAGGACAACAACCAAAGAAAGTCAAGTGAGATCATTTCTTTTAAAAGCAGATAAAAGTAGAAACAGAACTTCCATTG
This sequence comes from Capra hircus, assembly GCF_001704415.2. Taxonomy (NCBI): domain Eukaryota; kingdom Metazoa; phylum Chordata; class Mammalia; order Artiodactyla; family Bovidae; genus Capra; species Capra hircus. The sequence continues at coordinate 31,871,365 of NC_030831.1, read as the reverse complement.
TTTGGGCTCCAGATTGGCCTTTATCAACGCTTAAGTTGTCAATTTACTTGAAATGCTAATTCAGTACAATTTTTAAAAGAGACTTTTTTTTTCATTAGCCTTTTTTTAATGTGCTACTTGGGAGTGGAGTTGTCATCTCCTGATTGTTCTCTTTTGTTTTCTGATACTGATAGATGTAATTATCAAGGATACAACTTTTTCCCAGCACCTCATTATTTTTGATTGATTTTGAGAACAATTTAAATGTGCCTTTTTTGACATTCTTGTTTTCAGTGATACTCTGGTTAAGGTACTCAGAGACTTTGAGAAAAGAGCATCTCATAAATTAAAAAAAAATGATTAGGATCTCTAATAATGTATACTTAAAAAAAACACATTATTCTGATTAACCTCCCTCCCCATTCAATCTATATTCCATTAGGACTTAGGCTTCACATTTAGCCTCATCAAATTAAAAAAAAATTATACTTTGTAGTTGTAATTGCTTTGATTTTTTAAAAACAAAACACTAAGTATAAAAAAACATCAATGAGTCCATAGTAATCCTTCAAAACAAAAGGAAAGAAAAATCTCAGCTGCCGCCATGGAAGAGACAATTACACGAATCTCTTGTTCTGAAAACTGACAATAAAGTCACAGAAGCATCATGATTTTTTAGGAGGAAGTGTAGTTCATGCTTTTTTGATGAGGGAAAGCTTTTCTTTACCAAAGGCTGACAGTAAGAGATGACAAAATTAGAAACCCACCATTTTGCAATGCCAATAAAATGGTTCAGGATAATTATTAGAGTGTTAGTGGCTCGGTTGTGTCTGACTCTTGGTGACCCCATGGACTGTAGCCCACCAGGCTCCCCTGTCCATTGGATTTCCCCAGGCAAGAATATTGGAGTGGGCTGCCATTGCCTTCTTTAGGGAATCTTTCTGAACCAGGGATCAAAACCCAGGTCTCCTGCATTGCAGGCAGACTCTTTACTGTCTGAGCCACCAGGGAAGCTCATTAATGGATGCTAAAATCTTGAGGAGAAAGGTTTTTCTGAGAGACACAGTCTCATCCTTTGACAACTGCAAACAGAAAGGGGTATGTCCCTTCACAGTGACTTATCTGGTGGTACTCACTATAATCAAGCTAGTTAGCTTACAATCATCAATAGTGGACATTTGAAGTATAATGCATCATAATAAAGTATTCCTATCTAAAATATATGTGTGAGTGCTAAATCACTTCAGTCCTGTCCGACTCTTTGAGACCCTATCGATCATAGCCCAGCAGGCTCCTCTGTCCATGGGATTCTCCAGGCAAGAATACTGGAGTGGGTTGCCATGCCCTCCTCCAGGGGATCTTCCTGATTCAGGGATCGAACCTGCGTCTCTCACATCTCGTGCATTGGCAGGTAGGTTCTTTACCACTAGTGCCACTTGGGAAGCCCCTACATGAATCTAATTAAGCCATTAGATGAAACATCCAATTTTCAGGAAATGCAGGGAGAGAGGAACAAGTGTTTTTTTGCAGAAAAAAATTTACACAAATCCGGAACAGTCTTCAAAACAAAAAATACACTAGGCCAGTTATCTTCAAAAAGTTAATGCATAAGGAAGAACAAAACTGGAAAGACTGTTCTCAAAACAGAGAAAAGTGACAGCAATAAACGTAGTTTGAGGTGAATGCAATGTGTAGTTTCTGACTTAGGGAGAAAACATATAGAAAGATTTGGGAGGAAATTGAGGAAATGTGAATCTCAGCTGGTTATCAGACAATATTGGGGGATTACTACGTTCACTTTCTTGATGCACTAATGGTATTATGATTATATGGGTAAATGTTCTTTTTATTAAGAGATGCAAACTGAATGTTTAGACATGAAATGGCATGATGTTTGCAATTTACTTTCAATAGATCCAGAAAAAGAGCATCTATGGTCACATACAGATAAATATGGCTAAATGTCAACAATTATTAAATCTAGGTGCATGTGTGAGCATTTTCATAATAACAAGCAGGAATAAGTGGATAGGGTAATTCATAATATGTAGTTTTATCAACATTAAACCTCATCCCCACTGTTCACTTTACATTCCTACACTTGCATACATTAAAAATAATTCGTGCTTAGTTGTTACAAATAGCTTTGTGAACATTTTTGTATTGTTTGGAGGGAATTTTTCTCGTTTTTTTTTTTTTTTAAACAAATCTAACTTGTAAATACTAAGAGGCAGGAACCATTGTTGATAATCGTTTCTGTAGTAAAGTAGTAATTTCTTACAATTGAATTATAAGCTTTCCAGGTGGTGCTAATGGTAAAGAACCAGCCTCCAATGTAGGAGACATAAGGGCATGGGTTCAATCTCTGGGTTGGGAACATCCCTGGAGGAGGGTATGGCAACCCATTCCAATATTCTTGCCTGCAGAATACCATGGACAGAGGAGCCTGGCAGGCTATGGTCCATAGGGTCTCAAAGAGTCAGACACAACTCAATTGACTTAGCATGCATGCATTCAAAATTGAATCATGTTTTACAACCTGTAAAAACTCTTACGGGTGAAAATCACTAGCAACAAAACTGTGAAAATAAAGGAGGGATTATTATCCTCATTCACAGATTAAATGACAACTCATGAAGACCTGGTGGCTTCCCTGGTGGCTCAGAGGTTAAAGTGTCTGCCTGCAATGAGAGAGACCCTGGCTCGATCCCTGGGTCGGGAAGATCCTCTGGAGAAGGAAATGGCAGCCCACTCCAGTATTCTTGCCTGGAGAATCCCATGGATGGAGGAGTCTGGTAGGCTACAGTCCACGGGGTCACGAAGAGTCGGACACGACTGAGCGACTTCACTTTCACTTTCATGAAGACTGTGAATACCATAACCAAGGACAAAATTCTTACCCTGGCTGCCACCCACTGGGTTTTAACACAGTTTAAACTCTGACATGATCACGGCATGATCATCATGATCCCTGAACCAAACTAAGATCATGGCATCCGGTCCCATCACTTCATGGCAAATAGATGGGGAAACAGTGGGAACAGTGGCAGACTTTATTTTGGGGGGCTCCAAAATCACTGCAGATGGTGATTGCAGCCATGAAATTAAAAGACGCTTGCTCCTTGGAAGAAAAGTTATAACCAACCTAGACAGCATATTAGAAAGCAGAGACATTGCCAAAAAAGGTCTGTCTAGTCCAGGCTATGGTTTTTCCAGTAGTCATGCATGAATGTGAGAGTTGGACCATAAAGAAAGCTGAGTGCCAAAGAACTGATGCTTTTGAATTGTGGTGTTGGAGAAGACTCTTGAGAGTCTCTTGGACTCCAAGGAGATCCAACCAGTCCTTCCTAAAGGAAATCAGTCCTGAATATTCATTGGAAGGACTGATGTTGAAGCTGAAACCCCAATACTTTGGCCACCTGATGTGAAGAACTGACTCATTTGAAAAGACCCTGATGCTGGGAAATGTTGAAGGCGGGAGGAGAAGGGGACAACAGGGGTTGAGATGGTTTGATGGCATCACCGACACGATGGACATGAGTTAGAGCAGGCTCCAGGAGTTGGTGATGGACAGAGAAGCCTGGTGTGCTGCAGTCCATGGGGTCACAAAGAGTTGGACATGACTGAGTGACTGAACTGAACTGAAACTCTGATCATGTGCAGGCAGTTTTAAAATTGCATTTTAGATACATTTTGAAACAAGGCTCTCCTTAGAATTGTTTAGTGCTTTGAAAGTGAAAGTGGCTCTGTCATGTCTGACTCTCTGCGAGTCCATGGGGTTCTCGAGGCCAGAATACTGGAGTGAGTAGCCTTTCCCTTCTCCAGGGGATCTTTCCAACCCAAGAATCGAACCCAGGTCTCCCACACTGCAGGCAGATTCTTTACCAGCTGAGCTACCAGGGAAGCCCAAGAATACTGGAGTGGGTAGCCTATCCCTTCTCCAGCAGATCTGCCCAACCCAGGAATCCAACCAGGGTCTCCTGCATTGCAGGTGGATTCTTTACCAGCTGAGCTTTGTGCTTTAGCCCCTGACAATACCAGTGATTGCATCAGACTTGCTGATGACACTCAGTGAACCATTTCTAGCCAGTTTTTACTAGTCCCAGACTCTTGACCAAGGTCGATGGAGCAGAACTGGCTCCTCAAAGTTCCCAAGATTCTCTTTTGTGTTCATTGTCTTGAAGTTTTATTGCCATATTTTCAACTGTATACTTATCTGTCCTGCGCAATATTGAAAGAACAATTTCAACCTGAGTGTTCAGGTGTGTCTCCAATCCTAAAATTTTTTATTGATCATTTCTTCACTTTTTACGTATCTCTCCCACATTCTCCTTTCACTTCCACTGGCACTCCTGGTAGACAGATCTGCAGCCTCCCAGTCTATCCTGCAAGTATCTTAACTATTTTTTCATGCATATCGGCTGTCTTCTTATTCCGATCTACGTGATTTTCTCTGCAGTTTCTCTAACCATTGGCTCTCTCTTCACTGGTACTCAGTCCAGAGTACCTTATCCTGTCTGCAAGAGCTTTTATTTTGATTAACATTTGTCATTTCTAACATTTCTAATTTTAAACACAAGTGCTCTTAAAAAAAAATTCTACTTGGATTTGCTCCAAAATTTGTCACTCGTTTGAGTGAAAATCATACTTTCATTTATCTTTCTGAGCTCCAAAACGTACTTATTTCAAAGTCTTTGTCAGACTGTTCCATATAATTAATTTCTTCTGGAGTAGAATCTTGGTCTCATAGCAGTTGGGTTTTATTTGTTTGTCTGCTTTACTACATGAATCTAATGAATCACTCACGTATTTTGGAATCTTGGTTCGAAGCCCATTTGCAGTGAAAGTTTTTTTATGTGCTCATTCCTCCCTTTCTAATAGTTTTGCCATTGCTTCTACTTGGCCATCCAGGCTACCAGACCAGGCGAGGTCACACAGGGGCATTTCCTGGGTATCTGTTGTGCTACAGGGGTGTGGCAGGGCCAGCATATGGCTAATCCAGTTTTAAGTCACAAACTGTATCTCTCTTTCTACCCCTTTAATTCTCCAGCTCAAAAGCCTGAGATTCACATACTGATCAACAACAGAACAGTTCTTCTAGTTTCCTGTCATGAACAATGAATTTTCTCCCCAAGCTCTGCTCTAAAAAGCAGCAGGTCTGACTTTGTCCCATAGGTAACAAGAACCCTAATTAACCTTCTCATTTCAGAAATGGAGTTCAGCACACCCTCTGGCTTTAACCCTGATAATCGCTTGGTTTTGAAATTTGGTTCTCAGATCTCAAAGACAGATAATTGTTTTGAACTTGACTAAATCCATTTGGTTTTCTCCCTTTATATTTTGTCTATCATTGTATATGGTCTGAGCATCAAAGCATGAAGTTACAGAACCATCTTTCAAGGACATTTCACAGCCCGTCTATGTCACCATTCCGAACTTTGGTGGTGGCTATCATAGAATTAGTCTCAAACTCAGTCGGAACCCCCTGAAATTAAGATGTGCCCAATGATGCTATAAAATACTCATTCCAAATAAACCCAGCAGTCTTAGTAGGAAAGCAACTTTAGGATCCTCTTTCTGCAATTAGTTACTATGCAGTGGCTTCATCATTTAGCTGTGTGACAAATCATTTAATGGCCCCAAGTCTTAGTTTCCTTCCCTGTAAATTAAAAATAATAAAACTCACATTTAGAGTTGATGTGAGAAGCAAGTAAGAACTATATAAAAGTGCTTAGTACCATGCCTACCATGTAGCATGTCTGCATTAAATAGAACTACCTTTATTACTCTTTACTCGACAGGTTATTATGGGGATGGAATGGAATACCTGATGAGCTGTATGGCACAACATAGTTGCTTGTCAAAGATTATTTCTCACTCTTTTATGTGGACTTGAAAACTGCATTGAAATTTCTTTAGGGCTTCCCTGCTGGCTCATTGGTAAAGAATCCACCTGTCAATGCAGGAGACATGGGTTCAATCCCTTATCCAGGAAGAATCGACATGCCACAGAGCAAATAAGCCTGGGTACCACAACTATTCAACCCGTGCCCTAGAGCCTGAGAGCCACAACTACTGAGCCCTCAAGCTGCAGCTACTGAAGCCTGAAGGCCCTACAGCCCGTGCTCCGCAACAGGAGAAGCTGCGACAGTGAGACGCCCACACACGGCAACTAGAGGCTGGCCCGCCGCAGTGAAGATCCAGCACAGCCAAACAAACAAAGATTTAAAATTTTTTCCTTGAACTAGAATGCAGTAATTTAGATTGTATGGCAATTACCAAGGGTCAAACAAATGTTTATAAAATAAAATTTTAGAAATTAATAGCATGAAGAATGTCACAAGTTGGTGAGAGGGTTGTGGGGTGGGAAGGAAGAGGACGACATGTTGAACATGTAAAGAAGATTCAACCTCATTCGTGGGAAAAAAGCTGTTTTCAAGGACTACAGCAATACGCATTACCATTCTAAGAACAGATATATTACACATGAGACATATTTAAGATGAGTGGCACTTTTATTTGGCTCTATTTTGTTGGCAAGCAAGTGGATATTATTTGTGAGTGAAAATAATGTACCTACAGCTTTCCACAAATACTTAATACTTCAGACATTTTACTAATTTAGTTTGGTCATTTTCCAAGTAATTCTGAATTTGTGTGAAAATAAGTCACTGAACAGAGAGGGGGGAAATGGGTAAAGTGAAATGAAAGCTACTAATGATGAAAAGTTCACCCAAATAATTACTTTTAAAATGCCAGTATCAATTTTCTATTGTGTGTTTTTATGGTGGTTAAAAGGAAGACATTATAGTCTTACAGATGTAGTTAATGTCTAGATATTAAAGACTGTATAAAACTTTACAGAATGTCTGACATATGCTAAGAGCTTAATAACCAAGAGATATGAAACTTGATTCCTAAACTCAAGGAGAAAAGAACACACACAAAGATTAAACTGTTACAAGGATTTTGCTCATCTAACATAATAAAGTGGTTCCGGACCAAGTACCAGTCAATGTTGGCAAAGAGAAGACAGTGGAAACATACCAGATAAGAATGGGTTAATATGGTCTACAAGCGTTAGAAAAAGCTCCCTAAGAAAAAAAGATTTGACCTGAGGTCTAAAATGGAAATAACTTCCTTGAATTCAAAACTGATACAAAAATGTCTACTACATGCCAAGCAAGTTGCTCACAGTCTGTTGGGGGTATTCGGTGGAATAAGAAAGGTAATTAAGAATGGAATAAGGACTAAAGAAGACTGCTCTGGACAGGAAAATGATAGAGACAACAATTTAGTCAGAAAGAAACTGGAGAAAGATTTCTGTTTTAAATGACTCAGAAAAATGCAATTAAAAAAATTATAGAGAAATTTTGCACAGGCACATGTGGTATAAGAAAATATAAATTTAAGAATATTTACTTTACAAATAAAACCCAAAACTCCATGAAGACATGTCTAAGCTACTACCAACTCTGAAATCAAGGGGTAAAAAAGAAGAACCATTTTTTCAGCTCTTCTTAGATTCTCTTTGAAAATTAGATAAAATAACATTAAAATACTTTCAAAGTATCATCAATAGTCAAAAAACAGGAAATAATTAAATTTGCAAAAAAAAAAAAACCCTGTTTTTTTCTTATGTTCTATGAATTATACTAAATTTCATGGAAGGAATTTATTACCTTTAAGTTCATGAAGAATTATTTTATTTTCTAGTTTGAAATAAACTGTCTCCTAACAAATTTCCTCAGAGATTTGTTTTCTTGTGCTCTTGAACTTGATGTCTAACATTAAAAACTGAATTTAAGCCTAAATTTCCCTTGGAAAGGGATGCTTTATTAGACTTACTTAATCACTCTAGTTCTCAAATTTTTCTTGATTCAGATAACTGAAGTCTCTTCCAAGGGACCTAGCTTATCTCCTCTACTAAAAGATCTGAATCTAAATGATCTTATTTAATGTTACAGATTCAGATGCAGTTTATTTCTACGCCATTGTAAACTGACCTGAATTAGTCTCCTATAAGAGGGATTGGGGGCAGGAGGAGAAGGGGACGACAGAGGATGAGATGGCTGAATGGCATCACTGACTCGATAGACATGAGTTTGAGTGAACTCCGGGAGTTGGTGACGGACAGGGAGGCCTGGCGTGCTGCGATTCATGGGGTTGCAAAGAGTCGGACACGACTGAGCGACTGAACTCAACTGAATGTTATCCATAAAGTGAACACTTAATAAATTTTGTTCATTGACTGTTCAATGGACAATCTTAAGAGGTATCGCACATTCATGACCTTCGTTCCTAAGGTTCTACTTAGGAGTTGTCTGTTTCTGCTAGCAAATCTCTCTTCTACCTTACACAGCACCAGAAATCAGTGAAGTGGAAGAAACTGAATAACATAAACTAAATTACTGCTGTAGTAAAGGTTAAAAAAACAAAATAAAACAAAACACTGTGCTGGATGTTGTTGAGTTAAGGAATTTGCCCCTAAATGGTTAGATAGTATCACTGACTCAATGGACATGAGTCTGAGCAAACTCTGGGAGATAGTGAAGGACAGGGACGCTTGGCATGCTGTAGTTTATGGGGTCGCAGAGTCAGACATGACTTCGCAACTAAAAACCAATCACCCATGACTGTAATATTTTGCTAGTTCCTAGTTCAAAAGGATTTACGATTCACAGTAATTAACTTCCTGTACTGACTGTTCTGTAATCATTCATATCATTCAAGAAAGCTATGAAATGGGGAGTGGGGAAACTGTAGTTTAAATAATGTCTTTTATACACATAAATCTAAGAAGTAAAAATTCTTGCCTTATACCAAATTAGCATCTATTTTTCTTGTCAGTTATTCTAACCATATACCATTTTCGCCTTAAAAAATCTGAAGCACCCCTTCTGTCCCACCATCGTCAAAATGAAGATGTGCGGCTGGAAAACACTGGGGATATACAGTTGGAGAGATGGAGAAATGGGAGCATTAAGTACTATATTGCAGGACCATTAAATTGCATCATATGTCCACAGAGATCCAATCCCAAAGGCTGGCAATACATTTTAAAAACCCACCAAGTTTTGTGAGTGAGAAAAAAATATTTTAGGATTCATTAAGACATATTTTCTTAAGTATATAACTTCTGTCTTAAAATCAAGTTGAGAATGTGGACAGGCTGGTGAAGTCTTCACAAGGACTTGTACCATTTACTAGAGATTCATCATAAATATCAAAAGGCTGTCACAGGAGTTTTATTTCATATTAAATCATAAAAGTTTCCTCTTGATTCTCTTAGAATTCATTATATGCTGTATCAAAATTGTTTCAATAAAATTGATTTATCTCCAAAGGGCTGCAGGGGTAGGAAGAGGGCTCTGTCTTACCCATCCTGTATCTATGCAAGACATAATACAAATATTTACACACAGTTAATTAACGTGTGAATGATGGATACTTGTACATTGTAAAATTTAAAAACCAAAATCTTTGCTTCCTTCCACTCCTCTTTAGATGAAGGCTCCCGAGGAGTCAGTGATCCTCCTTTGTTTACATTCCTAATCTATCCCTCCAGCTATTCTACTGTAAAAGGAATACTGCACATTTTGGCAATTCGTGTTTTGTCTAAAGAACATGCTCCCTCTTATTTGGGTCATTTGGATTACTTTGTATGTGCCCACATCACCTGATCCTTCAGTACTCTTATTCAACTGAGATACCTCACCTCTTGTCCTCCTGCTCCAGTCATTTTTTTCTGCTTCTCTCTTCCTCTGTATTTTCATTTGGGGTTCTGCCATCTCCCGTCCATCCCTTCCACTTGAAAGCTTTCCTACTGAAGCGTGCCACACCACCCTTCTCTTCAGATTGCTTCTAAAATCCCACCTGCTCCATAAAGCTTGTTAGCAGTTACACCCACACAGCACTGTGGGTGTTTACCTTTTTATTCTTGTTGTTTGTACTCTTCAACAGTAAGTTTTTGAGGCCAGAGGCCTGCTTCCTTGACTTTACCTATTATAAAACATACTGCGCTGTTACAATGGCTATAAATGTTTTAAGTGGTGGGGTTCTTTTTAACCCCTTGATTTAACTAAAATTATTTGGATTTCTTAAATCCCTCCTCATTCATCATTCCAAAAATATCTTTTAAAAAGTAGAATAAAATGCCCCCAATATTATTCATCTTTTCAAAGATACCAGCACAAACTTATCTATATATATTGGAGATTTTGAGAACTGAAAGGGACAAGTGAATGACTATGTTAACTTCCTCATCACAGACAATCAAAGTGAGGTCCCGAGAGAGATGAGGTGTCCTTGTCTTTGACTCACCGAAAGTGACTCACAGAAAACTCCAGGAAGCCTGGAACTCCAGGGCACCAAGAATACACCCACATTTATATGGTGGGGTGCGCATTTACAAAAAGGAATTAGTAACTATTGCCATGCTGGTTCTTCATTCTGCTTGAAACTCACTGTGTCTCCTTCTGGCTACAGGATGGTTTCCATATCCACTTCTCTATCGCTAGTTTTTTCTACTACGTCCTTCCTTCTTCAGAGGTTCTTATTTTTTAGTGTCTACTTTTAGCTTAGAATTTACTATATCATATTCAAATCAACTATTCACTTTACATTCTAAGGTTTCCTGTCATTTAAGGAATAATGTCTTATTTCCCCTCCATGACTCTATCACCCAGCACACTGCCTGGCACAGAGCACTTATCAAGGAATGTCTGAGCCACACAGAAGTGAACTGATTTGGGCTTTTTATAAGTACACCCAAGAATAAGTGTTTTCACAGAAATTTACTGGAGGGAACCAGATTGCTGCCAGAAAAATACCTACAATCTGCATCATACAACCAGGAAAGACCCAGCCTTCCCACAGATTATCCTGGAAAATTAAACTGTGGACTTGAAAAACCTCTGCACAATTATTATTGATTTGTTTGTTCTAAATTATTTGTTTCTTCTAATTATTATTGATTTGTTTGTCACTAAATAGTGTCCGAACACTTTGTGACCCCATTGACTACAGCACACAAGGCTCTTCTGTCCTCCACTATCTCCTGCAGTTTGCTCAAACTCACGTCCATTGAGTTGGTGATGCCATCTAAACATCTCATCCTCTGTCGCCCCCTTCTCCTCCTGACCTCAATCCTTCCCAGCATCAAGGTCTTTTCCAGTGAGTTAGCTCTTTGCATCAGGGGGCCAAAGTATTGGAGCTTCAGTTTCAGCATCAGTCCTTTCAAAGTATATTCAGGGTTGATTTCCTTTAGGATTGACTGTTCTATCGCCTTGCTGTCCAAGGGACTCTCAAGAGTCTTCTCCAGCACCATAGTTTGAAAGCATCAGTTTTTCAGCATTCAGTCTTTTTTATGGTCCAACTCTCACATTCATGCATAACTACTAGAAAAACCATAGCTTTGACTATACAGACCTTTGTCGGCAAAGTGATGTTTCTGCTTTTTAATAAGCTGTCTAGGTTTGTCAAAGCCTTCCTGATAATATCTTATAAACCTAGGCATTTTCCATATAAGAAATGTTCTAAAATATAAGCTGAGAAAGTATGGGGCCCTCTGCCACTAGGGTTTCTGCTCCTTGAGAAACTTACTGCACAGCTTAGAATACCAGCAGGAACATTAAGAAAATATAGTAACATGAAATTCAACATTTTTTATAGAATCTATGCAAGGCAAGCACTGTAATTTTTTTTTTTTTAGATATTCTTTAAAAGTCTAGGTGATATTCAGTCATTCTTTTAAAAGACATGTTGTAATTTCATTGTGAACATCTTTACTAGGTATTTGGAAATATTCCTCTTTCCTATCCTGTCAACTTCTCACCATCTTAATACATGTATAAATCACTATATGAAGGTATATTTGCTTTTTGAAGGTTTAATTCTTTATAAATTTTATTTAATTTTGGCTGTGCTGGGTCTTCATTGCTGTGTGCGCGTCTCATTGTGGTGGCTTGTTGGGTTTCAGAGCAGGGACCTAGAGCGTTCGGGCTTCAGCAGTTGCATCTCCCAGGCTCTTCAGCACAATAGTGGTGGCACAGCTCCACTGTCTCAGTTGCGGCACACAGGCTTAGCTGTTCTGCCACATGTAAGATCTTCCAGGATCAGGGATCAAGTCTGCGCTTCCTGCACGGGCAGGAGGATTCTTTACCACTAACCACCAGGGAAGCCCCACCTTCATTCTTTGCGAAAAGAAACACGAAACTATCTATGATGTTTGCCGCTGTGTGCTCACTGCCTAGGCACAAGGCTGGTCGTGTGTCTGAAACTCAGTAATTGATGAATGAATGAATGAGTGAATGAACCAGATGCAAATTAGTATCAGCAGTTTAGGAATGTCTGTTTTGGAATAATTTAAATTTGTATAACAAAATGAAATCAATCCAGATCCAATTATGGTGCTAAAAGGATCTGTCTTCCACCAAAACAATTTCAATCCTAGTGGGTATAGACATTAAGCTTAGAGGGCTTCCTGCCAGTTCTTCAGCTGTCTTATTTGGTCATTTACTTCTCCCTTCCACCCTTCCTTGCATTCTTCTTTCCACGTACCCTCCCTCTTTGCATTCTTCTCTTCTTCCTCTTTCTTAAAAAATGATCTTTATTAAACATGTGGTCACTATGCATAATTAAATTTGTATATTTGGGCATTTCTTTATCATGAAATCAGGAGGCTCATTTTTGCTTCCTTACTATAAGCCACACTTACAAAATAATTCTTAGATTCATCTTAAGGGGAGTATGTTAATATCAGACTTTGTCAAGCCAGGTTTATCAATGCCACTTTGATTTCTAAAGTATAGTGTATCTTTCCTTCAAATATCTCTCAATCACTTACTTACTAGTAATTTTTAAAATACAGTACTCTACTACAAAAATATATCAAGAGGTTATGCATCTAACTTACGAATCTTGTCCAAAATTAGAAGTAAATATTTCATCACTTTTTCCCCCACAGAATGTATTAAATATATTTAACCCTTGTAGAACATGGCCAGTGGGTTTTAGGCAAACAAATAATAATTTTTTAAAAAATTAACTGCCTCTCAAACTATTCATTGCTTTTTTTTAAATTAAACTTTTTATTTTACATTGGAGGATAGCTGATTAACAATGCTGTGATAGTTTTCACTTGTTTCTTTAGCTTAGAAGAAAGTGTCTTAGTTGGTAATTACTTATTATGCCTTTCATTTACAATTTTTAAATTTCTTAGAGATTATTTCCCCTGATTTTGTTTTGCTCTCCTGCTCTCCATAATATGTTTCAATCCAATAATATTATTGGACATTTTAATTTCTTATTTATAATTACTTTTTTCCATTTATACATTCATCTATTTACATGTTTTTCTAGCTTTTATATTTATTGTTGCCTGATGCTGTCTCTGAATAATATTTTATCTTTGTGGTTTTTACACTCTCTTTGTTCCTTAGATTTCATTGCTACTAGGTTTGTTCTAATATTTGGTTCTGCTTTTCTATATAATCAACTTCATGGACATAGGATACCTGGTTTCAATGCAGTCTGACCCAATAATTCATAGTCCTAACTCTTTAGCATTAGATGAAATTATTCTAGATTATAATAATAAATTAACTGAAGCACATTTTACATATGTTATATGAATGTGTGCATACATACTTGGGTCTATGTGCAGACTTATACGCAGATATTATTTAAATGATGTACCATATGCAACATTTGTCAGGTGCTTCACGTTTACCAAAAACTTTCATACAAACATGATCTGCTCTTCACAATATCCCTATAAAACAGGCAAAATATGGATTATGCCCGTGTTAGCAAGGAAGATTACACAGATGGTTCTGTCAACTGTTATTTGAACTTGGTTTTTTCCTAAGTACAATATTTTCTTCTACTGCATTCTGCGGCATATGCTAAAGCTCTCCGTACCCACAGAGGCAATCTCTGAATAACAAACATGTTCAGACTCAGCTGAAGGCTCGCTTAAGCAATACGGTTAATGGGACAAAATTAACCTTTTGTCTTGATATGAGGATCGTTTCTACAGGATTTCACCTGCCACTCAATCACTTTACGATAGAAATTACACATTCTGTTATGTACTTAAGAGAAATCTTATGTTCTATTTAGGTGTGGCTCTAACAGACTGTGTCACCGTTTAGTTCTCAGAGAAATGTCTCCTTTTTTATTTCTTTTTCCATTGGTTTTAATCACCAGCTTTCAATTATTTACAAGTGTTGATGAAGAACCTATGAGGTGTAAGAAACGCTCCTGAGAAACATAGAGGACACCAGGCAAGCCTCACATCCACCCCTCACTTCGGCTCCATTCGCTGCAGCCATGATTACCCTACGCTATTCCTAAGGCTGCCAGGAACGCTGCTGCCTTAAGACTTTGCTTGGAAGTTCTCTCCACTTTGTTTGCTCTTGACACAGATACTTGCAAAGCTAACTGAGGCCTGCTTATTCGCTGTGAACTATTTTAGCACTTCACTAGTACTTCTACTAAGGCGCATAATCCATTCCACTTTACACTATATTTATTGCTATACATTAATTTTCACTAGTAAACTATAAGCCCTTAGGGGGCTATACTGGAAAGAAAGACATGTATTCAAATAACCATATTCATATAATGTTCATCTTCTCTACAAACTGATAGCCTAATGCCTTGTACATAGCAGGAAATGAATAAATTTGTTATCTTAAATTGAAGGATCAGACGAGGAATGAAAACTTAACACCCTAGGTTAATGTTTCCCAGAGTGTGAGATATGTACTATATAAACTTATAAAGTCTGGATACTGCTTTTTCTAATTATACAAGAGAAAAAAGTCTCAGATGGTAATATGTCTTTATTACCTCTACAAACCTTGATAAACTTACTTGTAACAATGAAAAAACAGGATTCAGGCTCACAAACCTTTGCAGGTATGAGTATACAGTTAGAATTTTTAAAGTATTATTTTGAATTAATTGTATTACTTTTCTATTTATCTTATATTTATGACAAGTCATACTGATCGCTTACTTATGGTTTGACAATTTTGCTTTTTAAGATAAATATTAAATGCTTACAAAGAGTGTTTATAACATATGTATTATAATATAGAAATAGTAACTATTAAACACCTGTGTGCGCAACTAGCTTCCTGTGTGGTCTTCTCAAACTATTCTTCTGTCTGAATTTGCATTTCCCATATTACTGATGAGGATCAGTACATTCACCAGTTTAATGGATCTTCACGTTTCCTGTCTGTAAAATGTCTGTTCATTTCTGTTAATTTCACATATTCTTATTTGATGATTTGAGTTCTCTTGTTAATTTGTGGCTATTTCTTACATATTTAGGAAAGTAATACTTTTTCCAGCAATATGTGTTATAAATACCTCTCTTCTATACTGTCTGATACCTCCTTTGGAGAATATTTTGACATGACAAATATCATGTCACCCTAATTGGTGTTTGTTGCTCAGTCATGTCCGACTCTCTGTGACCCCATAGACTGTACAGCCCACCAGGCTCTTCTGCCCACGGAACTCTCTAGGCAAAATTACTGGAGTGGGTAGCCATTCCCTTCTCCAAGGGATCTTCTTGACCCAAGGATTGAATCTGGCCTCCTGCATTGCAGGCATTTCTTTACCATATGAGCCACCAGGGAAGTCCCAAGGCCACTTGGAAATACAAGCAAAAACAAATATCATGTTATCCTGAATACTACAGATTAATTATAAGTTGATTACAAATCAGACCCTGCCTGTTCCTTTTCTTCAAGAGCATATTGGCTATTCTTGACCTTTTGTTATTCTGTAAATATTTTTTAATCTGTGAGCAAGTTCCAAAAAATTAAAATGTGTATAAATATACATTTTAAAACCTGTTGAAATTTTCACTGGAATAGCTGTAAGTTCTTATATCAAATTAAGAATAATTGATAGAATAAGAATATTGAGTCTCCTAACTCAAGCTAAATCTGATCATTTAAGTCATTTAAATATCTTTTAATAATTTTATCATTTTCTCCATAGTTTTACACATCTTATAAGATTTATTTCTAAGCACCTATTTTTTGTGTTTAATTTAAAAGGAATTATTTTACATTTCATATTTTCTAACTTTTTTGGTGATGAATAAAAATCTGATTAACTTGTATGATTTGACTTGGTACCCAGCAACTGCTCTAATGTTTTGTTATGATAACTTGTCTTTAGATTCTTGAATTTTGCTTTATATACAATATATAACCTTCAAATAACAGTTTAATTTGGTTCTTTTCAATTTCAGTGCTACCTGGGTTTTTTATTAGTAAATTCATTTTTATTTTATCTTATATATTGTTGGACTAATCACCCAGGAAGCCTTACTAATGGCTTTATTATAAAACAATTATTGCATTAAAATTTCTCCACTAATTATGATGCTTGCTGAATATGATATTTTGAACAGTCTTTATTAGGGCAAGGATATTACTGCCTATTCCTAATTAAGTGTTCTTTTTACATCATAAAAGGACACTGAATTTAGTCTTTTTCTGCCGTTCTTGAGGTAAACATAATTTATCTCCTTTAAACTGCTAATGTGGTAAATTTAATTAATTGATTTCCTGAGACTGAACCCACTTTGTATTCTTGTGATCAAATCATTTTTGCATGTATGCTCAGTCATGTCCAACTCTTTGCGACCCCATGGATTATAGTCCTCCAGGCTCCTCTGTCCATAGAATTCTCTAGGCAAGAATACAGGCCATTCCCTTCTCCAAGGGATCGTCCCAACCCAGGGACTGAACCCATGTCTCTTGGGTCTCCTGCATTGGCAGGCAGATTATTTATCACTGCTGCCACCTGGGAAGCCAAAATCACTTTCAGTCAGTTCAGTTCAGTTGCTCAGCTGTGTCTGACTCTTTGTGACCCCAAGAACTGCAGCATGCCAGGCCTCCCTGTCCGTCACCAACTCCCAGAGCTTACCCAAACTCATGTCCATTGAGTTGGTGATGCCATCCGATCATCTCATCCTTTGTCATCCCCTCTTCTCCCACCTTCAATCTTTCCCAGCATCAGGGTCTTTTCAAATGAGTCAGCTCTTTGCATCAGGTGGCCAAAGTACTGGAGTTTCAGCTTCAACATCAGTCCTTCCAATGAACACTAAGGACTGATCTCCTTTAGGATGGATTGGTTGGATCTCCTTCAGTCCAAGGGACTCTCAAGAGTCTTCTCCAACACCACAGTACAAAAGCATCAATTCTTCAGTGCTCAGCTTCCTTTAGAGTCCAATTCTCACATCCATACATGACTACCAGAAAAATGACTAGACAGACCTTTGTTGGTAAAGCAATGGCTCTGCTTTTTAATATGCTGTCATAACTTTCCTTCCAAGGAGTAAATGTCTTTTAATTTAATGGCCGTGGTCATCATCTGCAGTGATTTTGGAGCCCTCCCCAAAATAAAGTCTGCCACTGTTTCCCCATCTGTTTGCCATGAAGTGATAGGACCAGATGCCATGATCTTAGTTTTCTGAATGTTGAACGTTAGGCCAACTTTTTCACTCTCCTCCTTCACTTTCATCAAGAGGCTCTTTAATTCTTCACTTTCTGCCATAAGTGTAGTGTCATCTGCATATCTGAGGTTATTGATATTTCTCCCAGCAACCTTGATTCCAGCTTCTGCTTCATCCAGCCCAGCGTTTCTCATGATGTACTCTGCATATAAGTTAAACAAGCAGGGTGACAATATACAGCCTTGACGTACTCCTTTTCCTATTTGGAACCAATCTGTTGTTCCATGTCCAGTTCTAACTATTGCTTCCCGACCTGTATACAGATTTCTTAAGAGGCAGGTCAGATAGCCTAGTATTCCCATCTCTTGAAGAATTTTCCACAGTTTATTGTGATCCATATAGTCAAAGGCTATGGCATAATCAACAAAGCAGAAATAGACGTTTTTCTGGAACTCTCTTGCTTTTTTGATGATCCAGCAGATGTTGGCAATTTTTTCTCTGGTTCCTCTGCCTTTTCTGAAATCAGCTTGAACATCTGGAAGTTCTTGATTCACGTATTGTTGAAGCCTGGCTTGGAGAATTTTGAGCATTACTTGACTAGCATGTGAGATGAATGCAGTTGTGTGGTAGTTTGAACATTCTTTGGCACTGCCTTTCTTAGGGACTGGAATGAAAACTGACCTTTTTCAGTCCTGTGGCCACTGCTAAGTTTTCCAAAATTTCTGCCATATTGAGTACAGCACTTTCACAGCATCATCTTTCCGGATTTGAAAGAGCTCAACTGGAAATCCATCACCTCCACTAGCTTTGTTCGTAGTGATGCTTCCTAAGGCCCACTTGACTTCATATTCCAGGATGTCTGGCTCTAGGTGAGTGATCACACCATTGTGATTATCTGGGTTGTAAAGATCTTTTTTGTACAGTTCTTCTGTGTATTCTTGCCACCTCTTCTTAATATCTTCTGCTTCTGTTAGGTCCATACCATTTCTGTCCCTTATTGAGCCCATCTTTGCATGAAGTGTTCCCTTGGTATCTCTGATTTTCTTGAAGAGATCTCTCTAGTCTTTCCCACTCTATTATTTTCCTCTATTTCTTTGCACTGATCAGTGAGGAAGGCTTTCTTATCTCTCCTTGCTATTCTTTGGAACTCTGCATTCAAATGGGAGTATCTTTCTTTTTCTCCTTTGCTTTTCACCTCTCTTCTTTTCACAGCTATTTGTAAGGCTTCCTCAGACAGCCATTTTGCTTTTTTTGCATTTCTTTTCTTTTGCATTTCATTTCTTTTTCTTGGGGATGGTCTTGATCCCTGTCTCCTGTACAGTGTCATGAACCTCTGTCCATAGTCCATCAGACATTCTATCAAATCTAGTCCCTTAAACCTATTTCTCACTTCCACTGTAGAGTTGTAAGGGATTTGACTTAGGTCATACCGGAATGGTCTAGTGGTTTTCCTTACTTTCTTCGATTTAAGTCTGAATTTGGCAATAAGGATTTCATGATCTGAGCCATAGTCAGCTCCCAGTCTTGTTTTTGCTGACTGTATAGAGCTTCTCCATCTTTGGCTGCAAAGAATATATAATCAATCTGATTTTGGTGATGACCATCTGGTGATATCCATGTGTAGAGTCTTCTCTTGTGTTGTTGGAAGAGGGCATTTGCTATGACCACTGCATTCTCTTGGTAAAACTCTATTAGCCTTTGCCCTGCTTCATTCCATTCTCCAAGGCCAATTTGCCTGTTACTCCAGGTGTTTCTTGACTTCCTTCTTTTGCATTCCAGTCCCCTATAATGAAAAGGACATCTTTTTTGGGTGTTAGTTCTAGAAGGTCTTGTGGGTCTTCATAGAACCATTCAACTTCAGCTTCTTCAGCTTTACTGGTTGGGGCAGAGACTTGGATTACCATGGTATTGAATGGTTTGCCTTGGAAATGAACAGAGATCATTCCGTCGTTTTTGAGATTGTATCCAAGTACTGCATTTTGGACTCTTTTGTTGACTATGATGGCTACTCCATTTCTTCTAAGGCATTCTTGCCCATAGTAGTAGATATAATGGTCTTCTTAGCTAAATTCACCCATTCCAGTCCATTTTAATTTGCTGATTCCTAAAATATCAATGTTCACTCTTTCCATCTCCTGTTTGACCACTTCTAATTTGCCTTGATTCATGGACCTAACATTCCAGGTTCCTATGCAATATTGTTCTTTATAGCATCAGACCTTGCTTCCATCACCAGTCAAATTCACAACTGGGTGTTGTTTTTGCCTTGGCTCCGTCTCTTCATCCTTTCTCGAGTTATTTCTCCACTGATCTCCAGTAGCATGTTGGGCACCTACTGACCTGGGGAGTTCATCTTTCTGTGTCCTATATTTTTGCCTTTTCACACTGTTCATGGGGTTCTCAAGGCAAGAATACTGAAGTGGTTTGCCACTCCCTTCTCCAGTGGACATTTTGTCATAACTCTCTACCATGTCCCGTCCTTTTTGAGTGGCCCTACATGGGATGGCTCATAGTTTTATTGAGTTAGACAAGGCTGTGGTCCGTGTGATTAGATTGGTTAGTTTCTGTGACTGTGGTTTTCTGTCTGTCTGCCCTCTGATGGAGAAGGATAAGAGCCTTATGGAAGCTTCCTGATGGGAGAGACTGACTGAGCGGGAAACTGGGTCTTTAGCTATTTTTCACAGAATGTTCTAAAAACAACAACAAAAAATCTTTAAAGTCACTTTAGTTTTTGTATAAAATCTTTTTTAACATAATGAATTTAATTTGTTTATATTATTAAAAAATTTAAAATACAAAATCATGAGTAAAACTTCCCTAAAATTTCCTTTTTCTATCTTTGTCTGGTTCTGACAAGATTTTACTAGATTCATTAAACGAAGTGAAGTATTCCCTCTTTTCATACTTTCTGGTACCACTTTTGAATTATCTGTATGATCTGGTATTTTCTTTGTGGGAAGTTTTTCAACAATTTATTAGCTCTTTAGTATTTATGCAATATTCTACTTCTCTCAATTTTTTTTTGAGACAGCTTTGATAACATATTATCCTAAGACTGTTCCCATATAATCAAAATTATCCAGTTATTGGCATAAAGTTCTACACAGTATCATTTTATTCTTTATCTTACGTGTTTTTAGTACATTCTGTAAAATTTTTATTAAGACATAACGTACACAGGTTAAATGTGTGTATGTTGTTTAGTGGTAAGTATATTGCCTGATGGAGTATACTGCCTGATTTATGAAATTTTACAATGGTGTGTAACCACCATATAGATCTAGATATGGAATATTTTTAGCATCCAAAAGACTCCATTCTGCCCTCTCCCAATTGATATTATGCCAAAGGTAACTATCCTGACTTCAATCATCTAATTAGTTTTGCCCATTCTTAAATTTTATATGAGTAGAGATCTGCAGTAGGATGTGTCTGATTCCTTTTTCTTTTTTATCATTCTTACATGAGTCATCCAAGTTGTTACACAGCAATAGCTCATTCTTCTTTATTTCCGTGTAGCATTTCTTTATATGAATGAAATAACTACATGTCAATGTATTTATTTATTCTATTTTGACACTTCAAGTGATTCCAGATTAAAGCATATATGCAAAAGCTATTAAGAATATTCTTCATTACTTGTGAAATGTATGTATTTATTCCTCTTAGACATAAGCCTAGAAACAGATTGATGAGTCATAGAGTAAGCTAGTAATCAGCTTTGATATATACTGCCCAAAAGTTTTTAAAGCAGTTATACAAAATTATACTCCCACCAGTAAAGTAAGAGAGTTCCAATTGGTCTTCTCTCTTGAAAACAATAATTCATGAATTTTTTATTTCAGTTATTTTGCTATGTGTAATGGTTTCCCAACTATCTTTTTAACTTCACATGTGAAGTTATGGCTCCCCTTTCATTATTTATATTATTTATTTCTTGTTGTTTTAACCTGATTAAGCTTGCCAGAAGTTTGTAAACTTTGTTAGTCTTTTAAAAAACCTTATGTTTTACTTTGTTGGCCTCCTTGTTGTTTTGTATTTCATTACTTTATGCTCTTAGTTTTACTATTGCCTTCATTTCTACTTTTTTATGGGTTTATTCTCTTGCTCTAGTTCTAATGTCTCAAGTTTTATGTTTATCTTATTGATATTACATTAAAAAATTCTAATACATATTTTTATGTTCTAATAACTTTCCGTATCAATACTACTTTAATTTGTATCTTACAAATTTTAAGAGGTAGCTATTTTTCCATTTGAAGTGTTTTTAATTGCTATTTTCTCTTTGTTCCATGGGTGGTTTAATCTTAAAATTTATGGGGTTTTAAAGATATCTTTTTCATTTAACATGTATTTGCTATATGTTGAGAATTATGATAGGAAGGGAGTGAAAGAGACCAGTTAGTTTACAAGGATAAGACTTGGACTGGAGAGAGAATGTGGGAGATGCAAATAGAAGAGAAAATATAGCACCTGGAGAGTGACTGAGTCAAAAAATCAGGAGACCACACAAGATTTAAGAGACGCACACAATGCTTCAAATGAGGATAATTAGGGGAATGATGGAACACGGACGAAAACTGGAGAGAAAAAAGAAATTATGATTTGATCAAACGGCTAGCACAATGTTCAACTGGTAATGGCAAATAGGTAACTGAAAATCTAAGATGGTACTGAACAAGAGGCTGCAAGCTGAAATTTGATATGTTAGTCACCTGTATGGGATGATAAGTCAGTAATAGGAAACGAGGGTAAGCGCAGAGACAAACATATTAAAAGTAGAACCCTTAGAAACATGCACATTTAAACAGTGGAAAAAATATATAAATAAGAGAACTGGCTATTTAGGTTTTTTTAAAGCCATAAGGCTGCAAATTTCTAGAAAGAGAAAGTACAGTAGAAAACTGCATCTGTATTATGTAGAAGGTGGTGCCATACAATGATAAGAGATCCAGAATGTAGCTTTCAATTTTGTTTCATTACTCAAAAGCATCTGTATACTCACTAATCTCTACTTCAATATAATTTCAGCCAAAATGTAAAATGTTCCTGCTAAACAGAATTCTACCACTACTGAGGGTGATTTCAGACTCTTTTGCCTAGTACTCTAGGAGCAAAGATGTGAAATTCAAGATTCAAGGTAGTATACAAAAACATTCTTCTTTTTGAATTCCATAACTTCTAAAAGATACTGTATGTACATGGAAGCCTCAGTCAAAAAAGTCCAGAACTGGAAGTAAATACAGGGACAACCTAGGGATGACAGTGGTAGCAAATTCACCGCGTGATGCAATGATCAGTGTATCACACTGGATGGCAGGCAGTTACTTCCATGTTCCACACCCAATGCTTATGCCAGGGGTCATTAACTCCCCATTCCAGTGCACTGTAGATGCCAAACAAATACTGAACACTACAACAATAAATCTGAAAACAGATTAAACTTGGCAAAGCAGCTAAGGCTATTCCACGAGCATTTTGAATTTTACAGGTCTATTTGGTCATGTAATTTTTCTACATAATTTTAAGATATTGTTTATTTAGAGGAAACGTAACTCATTTATTTTCGCTCCTTTAGCTTAGCAAAACTTACACCAGCCACTTGAGATACAAAAACTTTGACATTTTTCTTTTAACCTCATATGGAAATTTTTATTATACAAAATAAATCAAAAAAGAATTCTGGCGCTTCAGTAGGCTCTGAATTGCCTACATGTACATTTCTATTTTCAGTGTAGGAACTATAAAGGAAGAATATTAAGTTTGAGACACTTAAAACAGACGTTCACACTGAAGATGATCGTTAAATTGTTGGAAATTTCAAGTCTTTGAGCCTATTTAATATTTTTTTAATCACACCTAATTTTAAAGCATCTCATTAGTTTTGGGTAAACTTATTTACCTCTGTGGGTACTAGTTACTAGATATACCTGCACCTGGGCTTCCCAGATGGCTCAGTGGTAAAGAATCTGCCTGCCAATGCAGAAGATTCAGGAGATGTGGGTTTGAGTCCTGGGTCAGTAAGATCCCCTAAAGAAGGAAATGGCAACCCACTTCAGTATTCTTTGCCTGGGAAATCCCATAGACAGAGGAGCTTGGTGCGCTACAGTCCCACAGGGTCACAAAGAGTCAGACATGACCTAGAGACTAAACAACAACAACAACAATACCTGCATATACATCCAAAGATGGAGTATACACTACTTTGTCACTTTGAAGTACTGATACTATGTTGATTTATTCAACTGATATTTATCAAGCTCTTGTGATAAGTTGTTCATAGGTGAGAAAAGGGAATATGGAAATAAATAAGTAAAGAAAAATGACTATTTCAAAAGAAAATCTTTAGGAGGAAACCAACTTTGATAAGATTTTCAGGGAAGGCCCACTTGACAGCTTAGAAAGAGCAAGTGGCACAGAGAAGCTGATTCAGAAGTGCAGGTCAGGTGAGGAAGCAAGACAGGTGAAGACTCCAAAGCAGACACCCCCCCAACACCCCCACCCCGCCGGAGGCTGGGAGGCTGAGGCACTTAGCACACGGAGGTGACGCTGGAACACGACAAAGGCAGCCAAGCTGGCTGGGATGTGCACGGCCTCATAAACTGGTGAGAGGTTGGAATTTTATTTGAGAGAAATGGAAAGGCACTGAGGAATTCTGTGTGCCATCCTGAGAGTGACTGACATGTCCACAAGATGCCTTCCCACTTCAGCAGGAAGACTGGATGAGTAGCAGGCAGAAGAGGAATTTCTTAGAAGGCTACTGAGGTATCCTGAAATGACTGCAGCCTGGACCATGATGATGGCTTTGGAGATGCAAAGAGGAGGATGAGATGCTCACTGGAGGTAGAATCTACAGGACTACCAGATTAGGTGTAAGGAAAGAGGGAAAGTTTAGGGACCTAGAAAGTGAGGGATTCCTGGGTTTCTTGCTTGATAATTGGGTGTAGGATGGATCCCTTTACCAAAAATGATGGAAGTTTGGGAAACGTTAGGCTTCAGGTGACAGAATTGAGAGTTCAGGAAGTACACAATAAACTTCAGGAGGCTATGAGAGATACCAATTGCAAAGTTAAACTGTCAGCGGAACACAAACATATTTGGGAAATGTTAGTAAAGAAACAGTTACTGCAGTGTGAATGGATGAGATGCTATGGAGAGAACAGATACAGAAGAAAGAGGATTGAAGAATTCCTACACTTTGGGAACAGGCAGAGGACGAGAAATCGCTAGAGACAGAAGAAGGAAGAAAACTAAGAAAGGGGACACCATGAAGTTACAGAGAGGCGCAGCAAGGGGAGGGCCAGCTACTCTGTAGAGTGCTGTGGAGATGGACCTGGAGAGACCAGTGGCAATCCTGGCAGCACAGCAACAATTTTCTTGAGAACACGGACCTTGAAGTGGAGCGGGATAATAACAATAGACCCACACACATTCAGAACGTCGAGGGCAGAACTTCAATAACAAAACAAGACTTGAGTCCAAATGTGGTCAGAATAGGAGTAGCAATGCTATAGTGTATGAATGCAGAAGAATAACACAAATTTATTTAACACCTTCGAGGTTCCAGTCACTGAGTCACGTGGATTTCTGCATGAGCCAGCTCTCCTGCCATACTACCCTGAGTGGGGAAAGGTTCTGGGAGAACCACCAGCCAGACATGGCCCAGAGGCACATGCCTACGATGGGCCGGGCACTGAATTTGGAATTGGGAGGCCTGGATTCTCTGGGCCTCTTGTCTACCACTTATTAACTGTGTGATCTTAGATCTCCATTTATCTGGGTCTGTTTCAATGTCTGCAAAATAGGCAGTTTAACCAGATGAGGGCCACTGTCACTTCTAGGTTTGATTCTGTGGCATCGTACAGGCATCTAGGAACATGGAATTGGTAACCCTTGAGATTCATGGGGTTGCAAAGAGTAGGACGCGACTGAGCTGAACTGAACTGAACCCTTGCAAGAGCAATTTCAATGGAATAGTGGGGATGATGTGAACTGAAATGTGAATATATAAACCCTCAGAGAAACCCGGCTATGAAGGAGCTCAAGGAAATGAAGGCAGATGGATACATGCTTCCAGTATCATCAGGACACAACCCTTTGAGGTTCAGATGGGGCAGCACCTGAAAAGGTAGCCAGGCTAGTGTCAACGAACTCCAAAAGAAGAACTAACATTTACTCAACATGTAGTAAAGGTCACTAAGTCTGCAAGGTGCTTCATGTGCAGAAAATGCTAGATATCCAGTGTTCTTCCTGCCTCAAATTCTCTCTGCCATTTATGGAATCATTGCAGGTACAAATTCATATGATTGATAGTCAATCTTTGAGGAGCAAATGGAAATGAATAGGTTTTCCTCCACCTCCCATTTTTTATTCAAAATAAAGTCCCCACCGCAAATTTAGGTTAATACTCATAGAATTTTGGTACAAAGAGAACATTTTTCACAAATTCAGAAGTCATCACACAGAAGAAGTGGGAATTTAAATTCAAGTCTTCTGTCTTCAATTCCAAATTTCTTCATCACATGACAGCTGCTTACTATTACCCTTCTTTAATTGTCACATACCATGTCTTTCATCTATTTCTTGGATTATATGGGTTTATATAGTACTTATCCTTCTATAGATTATATCTAAATCCCTTCTGAATAGGTACTCTAGTCTAGAACAAATAATTGTCTTTTTCAGTCTTTGTAAGATGCGTTCCAGTTTCTATCATTACTCTTTTGTGACTGTGAGTCAGAGTCCAGAAAAATCTAACCTGGCTCTTGACAATATCTGGTATTCAGGTTTTATTATCTCTCAAGGTCTTCTTTTCTCTTCTGAAGCCTCAATCCTCAGCAAGAAGAAGAGAAGAAAATACCACCTACATTGCTAAGTCCTTTAATTCCAACCTAAGACATCTAAGTCAATGAACATACACATGATATTTCTTTTTGTGATAAAATTTAATCCTACATGGTATGCCTGCTTTTTGGCAAACTCTTACATAATAGCTTCACCTTTACTTCTGCTGATAAAAATTTCCACAATATTCACAATGAGAAGTCACAGAGGCTTAATTTGAGTAACAAAGAATGAGAACAAAGTAAAACTCTATGTCTTCCTCATCAATGCATTTTTTAGGCTCATTTTTGTAAAACTTTACATATCTTTAGATAATTTTCTATGTCAAGTCCAAATAATATGGTCTACTTACATTTCTTTATGGTGGAGAGTATCAGAAAGGAAGTAGGCACATAAAATTTTTATGACAAATAGCATAATAAAGAAAAACAGTAACAAGGGTGAAAATGTTGAATAGATTAGTGTACTGTTAAGGCACAAAGAAAAAATGTACAACTGAATCTTAATATCTAGTCAATTAACGACACTGCTACAAGTTATTATTAATCAGATTTAATAAGAAGGTATTCTTTCGCATGGAGTCCTTTTTAACCCTCAGTAGCTAGGTGCTTAAAAAACAGTATTGTAAGAATTAAAATTAAAAAGCACTTTAAACATATTATTCTATGTAAGTGAAGGATATAGTTAAGCTTTATAATTATCATTAAGATTTCAGGTATAACTGAAGACTTGACCATCCCTTAAAGATAAATTTCCCGTGGAATTCCCTAGCAGTCCAGTAGTTAAGACTTCACCTTCTGCTGCAAGGGGCGCAGGTTCAGTCTTGGTTGGGGAACCTAAGATCCCACATGCCTTTCGGCCAAAGAGTAAAAATTAATAAACAAATATAAATAAATAAATTGGGCCAAGATATTTTAAAAATACTATTAAAAAAGGCAAATTTCCCAAATCAACTCTAACCAAATTAACAGGTAAAGACTATTAAAATGCCCTCCTTCATTTTTAAAATATTTCACCTCAAATGGTATTATGTTGTTGTTCAGTTGATAAGTCATGTTTGACTCTTTGTGACCCCATAACCTATAGCCCACCAGGCTCCTCTGTCCATGGAATTCTCCAGGCAAAAATACTGGAGTAGGTAGCCATTCCCTTCTGCACAGGATCTTCTTGACCCAGGGATTGAACCCTGGTCTCCTGCACTGTAGGTAGATTCGTTATCATCTAAGCCACCAGGGAAGTTGCCTAAATGGTACAATACAGAGCAATTCAGAAATATCAGAAAGTCTAAACCATGAACAGATAAGAAACAGGCAAATTCCTTTCCAAAAACAATCTAAGAAATAAGAACTGAATTTTGCTTGACTTTAAATGCATACCACCACAATCATACACACACACACATTAATTAATTTTAAACCCCTTTTAGGCACTATTTAAATTAAATCTGAATATAAAAACCCTTCTATATATGTAAAGCATAACAAAACAAAAGAGAGGAATAATTTTTTGAAAGCATAATTTTTTTTAAGAATTTTTGTTCAAAAGCATTTAAAAATAAAACATTTGGGGAAATCTGAACATGGACTTATATAAGATAGTACAGATTTATTTCATCTCTTTAGCTGATTCCCTGGACGGAGGAGCCTGGTCAATGTCAGTCCATGGGGTTGCAAGAGTCGGACATGACTGAGTACCTTTCACCTTTAGTTGATTTCAATAATTTCTGGGCTAACGATACTATGGTTAAGTAAAAAAATGCCCTTATTCTCAGGAAATATGTTATCTACAGTTTACTTCCATGTAGCTCAGATTAATAAAAAAGGTTGCAAAGATAGAGAAAAATCTGACAAAATGTTCCTGTCTGGCAGATTTGTGACATGGATACACGAATACACACACACCTGTTCTTTGTGTTATTTCTTTAACTTTTCTCTAGGTTTAAACATGATGGATACAAAAAGTTGGGAAACATTTCAGTTCATATGATGACAACTAGCAATATTTGCTTCCAAAGAAATGATTTGATCCAACACGCGCGTCATGAACCATTATCAAAACGACGTCCTTCTGGTTTGAAAAGATTTCACTTCTTTAGAGGACAGAAAGGTGAGGATTTACTTGCAGAGGAGAGAGGGGAAAGCGACTTCAAAGTTGGGGAGTCTGCCTGTTCACACAGAGCCCACATCTGGGGAAGAGGGGCTCTGTGTTCGTCTTCTCAGCTCTCCCCTACCAGCTGACTGATGGCTATCTGCAGGGAGCTGTAGGGGGCCTCGGAGAGGGGGTGAGTGCAGAGACAAGATAAGGAAAAGGCGGTGACCCCAGACTGAAGGGAGACGGGTCTCCCTGGAGTTTTCATTTTGGTTGGATCTCCAGATACAGACAGGTAGGAACGGGGAGAGAGCTATTAGAAACAAGGTGATAAAGCAGAAAGAAATTATAATAAAACAAGCCATCCTCGGCTCAGCTTCAAGGAAGGATGACTTACAAAACTATTTCACTGTAAATGAACTTGTTTTTCAACTATGGAGGGGAGGAACACAAAATGACTCTTTAGCTAAGAAAATGTTCCAAATCCAGAGAGTGAAGACTTGGGGAGAGACCCTTTAAAACCAACGTGGAGCATGCGGACCTTAATAAATGGAGGGGCTCTTAAAAATTCCTGTTGTGAGACAATACCTTCCTCACCACCCAGAAGACAAAGACAAACAGTGAGGGTTGACAATGCCATATAGAAAAGCCATCCCTACCCAATTTGTTATCCACAAATATACATATTGTTTTTAATTTACCCTAAGCCAGCATGTCGGCTCATAACATCTCGCTTTTATGTCATTATCTCTCAGCCATACATACCAGTCGGATCTGGGGATTTCAACTCACGGTGAAACTACACTGAGATTCCAGATCTCAGGTGGTGTTGGCATGAGAGCCGGTCTCTTCAGTCACAGAGAAGACAGTACCCTAGAGAGTCTGGAATTAGTCCTACTTTGCACCACTCAAGCCCAAACTGCTGCTTCCCAAGAAGCAAGCCATCCTTTTTAATGGCCAGGCAGAAAAACACCACTGCCTTTCGATCTAAAGCATCTCTCTGCACAGGCCAACGAATAAAGCTGGGGAAAGGGTAAACCTACAGTGGAGAGGGATGTTTGGGGAAGTTAAAGGGCAAGCATCAGAAAAAGGCGAGTTACCTCATCCGATTGCGAGGGGCTGATTCTGGGCATGGGCGAGACTTGCGGCGTTTTCAACTGAGTGCTGTTGCTGTCGGGCACCAGCTCTCGGTGGACCGTTTGAATGTGATTCTGGAGTTCACTTTCGGACTCAAACTTCACGTTGCAGCTGGAGCAGCGCGTCTTGGGGGCGCCAGTCTTGCCCTTGCCCTCCACGGCCCCCAGGTTCTCAGTCTGGCCCAGGCCCGGTCGACTGGAGCCAGGAGCAAGGTTGACCCCGGGACTGGCGCTCTTACTGAGGTTCACACAGCCAGCACACAGACCGTAGGGCAGGCCGTTGATGTCCAGTTTCACCAGATCTTGCTTGGAACGGAATTCTTTGAGACAGGACGCACACTTGTACAGTTTGGGGACATGCGGGCCGCGGCCAGTGGCCTGGACCGTGGCCCCGTTGCCTGTCTTCTGCATGTGGAACGTCCCGTGGATTTTGAGCTCCAGGGTGGAGGTCACCGTCTGCATGCAAACCACGCAGCGGAACCCCGTGAGGGAGTTCCGCAGGTCGGGGTGCATCTGGCAGTGCTCCAGGAACTCCTCCTCGCTCTGCAGTGGCATCTTGCAAATGCGGCAGTTTCCGGTATCCAGGCTCTTACTGTGCGTGACCTTGTGTTCGGTCAAGGTCAAGAGCGAGGGGAAGCGCTCCCCACAGATGGGGCACATGTAATGTTTCACGGGTCCCAGGTGCGTCTGCATGTGCTCCCGGAGGCCGTTCTCCGAGAAGAAGGTCCGCGAGCACACGTTGCACTTGTAGTTCCCTTTGATGAGCTCCGCTTTCTTCTTGACGATGGCGCTCTCCCCCGGCCGGATGTTGTGGTCCCGGAGTTGATGGTTCTGCAGGAGCGTCTCCATGGTGTAGGCTGCCCCACAGATGTCACAGCCGTACATGGGCTCCGAGGTGTCCACGTCCTCCTCGCTGCCGTCGTGGCTATTGTGGGACTCCTGGCTGTTGGTCAGCAGGGTCTGCAACTCCACCTCCTCCTTCTGGCCCGGCTCCGAGGCCCCGTTTGTGCCGCAGTTGGGCGTCTTGGTGTCGAACACGCAGTGCTTCTCCCGCAGGTGCTTCTCCAGCAGGATGATGGCGTGGAAGGCCTTGCTGCAGAACTGGCAGTTGTACTTCTTGCTGTGCGTGGTGATGTGGCACTGCAGCTCCACCTCGGTGCCGAAGGACTCGCCGCAGAAGATGCACTTGTGCACCTTGCCCTGGTTCTCCAGGTGGTTGTGCTTGACGTGCAGCTGCAGGTCCGTCTCGTTGCGGAAGTCCCAGTTGCAGGAGGTGCAGCGATACACTTTCTTCTCGTTACTGTGCTTCACGGCCAGGTGGAGTTGGATGGAGACCTTGGAGTCGAACACCTCCTGGCAGAGGGTGCAGCGGAAGAAGACGAAGGTGTGCATGTCCAGCAGGTGTTTCTGCAGGTCGTCCACCGACGTGAACTGCTTGTCACAGCTCTCGCAGATGTAGTACGTGGAGGTGATCATGAAGTGAATGGTCACATGCTTCAGCAGGGACTCTTGGTTGGGGAACTCCTTGTTGCACTGAGGGCAGGTCAGTTTCGGGAGCACAGTGTCCAGGTGGGTCTTCAGGTGAGTCTGAAAGCCGTCCAGGGACGTGTACTTAGCACCACACTGATTACAGATATATTCTCCAGCCTGCCTTGCAGGCGCCCCTCCTACCGCCTGCATCATCTTCAGAGATGTCTGCTCTATGGCCACAGGTGACAGGGGACTCAAGGCCCTGGATTTCTTCCCGTTGTGGATATAATTCAGGGCCAAGGGAATGTTTTTATGATTCTCTTTGATGTGCTTGTTCAGTTTAAGAACGCTGTTGAATATGGGGGAATTTGTACAATAGGAACAAGAATAGACTTCTACGACTGGCTCTTTCGGAGTCCCGAGCACTGGGGACCCAAATCGGGAGCCACTGAGGTCACAATGGACCTGTCTTATATGCTCTTCCAGAGAAGAGTCAGTGAGGAACCCCATGTAGCAGTGGGGACAGAAGAAAGCATTGCTGTCCTTCGCCGCGGGGTTCGCAAATCCGTGAGAACATCGGATGTGTTCCTGAAGGGTGTTGAGGTCGTTGACAACTTCAGAGCAGAAGTTGCACTGGTAGACTATGGCGGGCAAGGCAGAAACGATCAGACCTGGGTCCTGAGCTTCATGCACTTGCTTAAGATGTTCATTGAGGTTATAGAGGGAGGGCAGTACCTCCAAGCAGTACTGGCAGATGTGGGCCTGCTCTGGCTTATCTAAATGCATAGTTTTCAGGTGAATCTGCAGAACCGCCAGACTGGAAAACAACTGCTTGTTGCAGTAAATACAGCTGTAGGTGACCTTCGCCTGTTTACTCGAGGGGACAGTCATGTCCGGGGTCTGCTGAGCGGCCCGCTTCCTTCCCCGACTCTTTGGGATGGGTGGGGCGGCTTCCACCATGGTCGAGCTGTCCACCGAGAGGTTGGAGTCCGGGGTCGTGCTGGACACGGAGGTGTAGCCCACTGTGACCAGGGAAGGGCTGTTGCTGTGGTTGCATGACTCCGGTTGCTGGTGACTGTCCATGTGGCTGTACAGCTCCTCGACGCTGTGGAAGCTCTCGGAACAGATGCTGCAGGAGTTCTTCTTCTCCCCGCCGTGCATCTGCTCCATGTGGTTCATCAGGGAGGTCTCCTCCACGAACAGCTCGTGGCAGTAGACGCACTGGAGGGCCGCCCGGTCCTCGTTCGGGGAGCACTCGGGGTGGCACTCGGCAATGTGCTTTTGGAGGTCTTCTGGGAAGTCAAAGCCTTCCTCGCACTGACTGCACTTCTGAGTGTCCTTCATCTTCCAGTCCTCCAGCCTGGAACCCGACTGGGAGCCGTCCTTGTTCCTCTCGTGGACCTGCATGTGCCCGTGTAAGGAGCTAGAGGACAGGAACCCACGGCGGCAAATGGCACATTTATATGGCTTGTTGGACGTATGAGTCTTCAAGTGGATCTTCAGGTGATCACTTCTGGAGAAGGCGGCGTCGCACTCACTGCAGTGGTACTTCTTGTCCCCTGTGTGGAGTTTGATGTGGCGGTCTCGGCTCCGCTTGTGTTTGAACAGCCGGCTGCAGTAGGTGCACTTGAAAGGCAGCTTGTCGCTGTGACTCTGCTCATGGTGCTTTAGGTAGCTGAGACGGCTGAATGACTTGTCACAGAACTGGCACGGATACGGGAGTCCGGGGCCACCTTCTTCCTCTCCAAAATCGCAACCTTCTCCGTGGCTGGGGGAAGTCTGGTCCTTGCTCGAAGGTGAGGAAGCGGGCCAGGAGCAAGTGGGGTCATCCTCTACATCCACTCCATCTGCAATGAGAAGATGGGAACTTTTCACTTTCCGGGTAGAGAGTTCAAGAACAGATTTACTGTACTCTTTCAACAAGTACACAGGGTGAGGGGAAAAAAAAGGAGGAGAGACTATTTGGATGGAACACTTTCAAATCTGAGCCCAAAGCTTTTCTTCTACGTTGACTTTTCGCTGGCTTGTAAAATATAAAATGATATTAAATAGTTCAATGTCTAAATTACCCCTTTATTACTTTTTATCATTCTTCCTTAGGAGCAAGGTATATATTATGCATTGACAATTTTATTAAAATGCAGATTTTAATATATTTAATGTTTCTTTTGTATTCATTCTAAAATGATTTGCATATTATGTGAGCATCTGAAGGACCAAATGAAAAGAGGAAATATTACAAGAATGATTTAAAATTAATGCAGTCAACCCAGATGTCTAATATTTAATAAAAAATTCCCTCTGCATTTTGCTTGTTTTTATAGGAAAAGGCAATTCTGCAGGCCAAACTCTTTTATGGGGTTCTTATTGATACAGACCTTATTGCATTCAGCAAAAAATATTAAAAAGTAAGCACATGAAAGAAGACAGAAAACACAATAATAATTATGTCTTGTGTAATAAAAGACAACCAGGATTTCTTCAATAACTGTAAGATTCGAATAGCATAGGCCAGAAAATGGATTATTAGATGTTAGAAGGGTATGACTAGATATTACATGTAGCTAGGATCAGCCAGGATCAAGAAAAAAAATGAGAGTTTCACAGGGTCAGAATGTAATAGTGTATTTTGTTTGGAAAGTTCAAGAGGTGGCCCGCCATTTCTTCCTTTTGCTAAAGCCTCAGCAGCATGAACTTCCTTAGCCAAACAGGACCTGCACTTTGAGGTGAGCGGAGACAAAGCAACTTGTGAAAAACTGGAAACAGGAAAAGTGATAAATGATTATGGTAAATGCTGAAAGATTTATGAGTAACAAAGAGAAGACAAACAAGCCTGAAAGCCAGATATAACCTTAGCGAGCTATCCATAAAGTAACTCTACCTTCTATTAGGTGGGTTTTTTTAACCATGTTTGCAGCAAGTGTACCTCTTACTTCTGTCACTTTCTTAACATCCAAGTGGAAAATGAGACCTCTTAAATAGACTGTGAAACCTCTGACTTTTCAAAACAATTCTAGTCTATCATTCATGATTAGAAGACATCGCAAAAGCTTTTCACTCTCCAAAGGAGCAAGATTTTTCATAAATGCCGACAAGTAAGGACCATGGAGTAGGGTTGGTGGAGATAGCGATTCTATTAGAATAGGTCTGGTTAAGAATATTATTGAGGTATTCTAATAAGAAGCAATTAGAATGCGATCAAATACATTTTAAAATCCTTCAAAGCTGAAGTTCACTAGCAAGCTATATTATTAACATAAAAGGAGAAACTGGTGAGCATTATGTAAACAAATTCCACGTCTGCTTTCTTTAAGGTAACGAGATTTTACTAGATTATCAACCTCTTGCTTATCCACAGGAAACAGATGAGGATCATTCCTTTCCTGCATCTAGAAACTGATGACAACACCATCTCACTATCAATGCCAGATGGCAACCATCTAACTCTGAGAAAACAACCAAACACCATTCCTGGATTCCTGCCCACTGCAACAAAGCTTCGCAATACAAGTTGAAAGCCACATGATTTTGCATCCTCATTTATATCCGTCTATAAGCCAACATGTTTCCAGCATAAGGAAGAGTTTGAGAATTGTTGGTGTGATGTCAATTTAAAGGTAAATACCTATAAAGAATATATTCAAGTAAGCTCATCAGCGAACATATAGAGAAACAATTTTGAAAAATTAAAAACAAAAACAACCTCAATGATGATTTAGCTTTTCCCTTAAAGAAACTAAGCCATCTATAGCTGGTAGCCCTAAAACAAACCAGTCTTGAAATATTTTTTTCTAATTAAAAATGTCTAATATTTTACCAAAAATTATATTATAAAATCATAATATTTATATAATGTGTATATTATTAAAATTATAATATTTTATTAAATTTGGCTCAGCATTCTAGAAGGAAAATCTATCACTTTTCACACATTTATTATTTTGGCTTATATCCTGTTGTTTCACTTAAAAATATTTTCAAACACATTATCTGTGTACAGCTGGGGAAAACAGTGAATCAGAAATTAGTCATGTATCTAGACTGAAAGAATAGAACTTAAGCTTGATAATTTAGCAAGTGAATCTATTATTAAATTGCAGATTGTGCCTGGCATGATATATTATTATAACAACACACCAAGAATTATAGAGCACTAGACTATTATACACACGGTGCGATCCTTGACACCATGCTTAAATCAGGTTCTTGTCTGTGGCCATGCCTGATTATACCTATTACCTAACCATTCTCCTAAGCTTGTAAATTTCAAATACAGTCAAGTGAGGTGAGGGTCAGTTTTTACTCAAACCAAGATTCAAGGGAGCTAGAAACCTCTTCATTCTCTCTCCTGTCCCTATTACTTGATCTTGGCGAAAAGATGTGATAATCACAGATGATGTATCTCTAACTGAGATGCATGGAAATTGCCCTACCGGATTCACAGGCTGCAGAATGGAGGACATTGGGCAGAAGTAGAAAGTTTGAGTAGGGAATGCTACTTTAGAAGAATAAACAAAGGTTCCACAAAAAGTTGATTTCTGTTTTAGAGTCAAAATTATAAAATGCTCATTTGCTAGGACTATAACTGAGCCTGTTCTCCTTGGGGTGCACAAGGAACTCACCAAGGAAACTCCCAGGGGTGTTAGTTCATGCTCTAAGGGTATCAGTATCGCCCCAGACTTCTGTGTTAGTGGTGGTGTTGCCAATATTCTCTGAGGTCTACCTTAGTGTCTGCAAGCTACCCATTCCCATCACCTTAAGTTTTTTTGGCATGCACAGCTCAAATGATGCTTACATGGCTACTACAGACCTAAATAATTTCAAGTTGTTTTTTTCATCTGGAAGAAACTATGGAGGATTCTTTCAATCCCCATTACTGAGTCAATTTGAACTTTTTTTTCCCCTTCAGCACTCACTAAGTGCTACTAACAGGAATGTCTTTCTGTGTTATGGCAAGTTTTCTGCATTTCAATGTGAAGTACTTAACATGTCCACGTTAAATTTGAATTTTTGGAATCAATCACTTCACACTAGCTGACTCTCGGAGAGCTACACCTCTTACAACGGGAAGAAGGAAAGGGGGAAAAAATAAAAAATACACAGATACAACTTTGCTGGAAACCAACTCCATGGCCTAGAAGTCTATTTAAAGATGCAAATGTGTGTGCACAGTTAGTGCAGATGTTTTTCTACAGCAACTGTACTTGCTGAGTTTCAGCATTTCCATAAAGCACATTACAACAAGTGTGTGAACACTCGGAGATGAAAGTCTCGAACACTCCTGAGATTTGCAGTGGAAAGGAGAGCCGCCTGACTTTTCTCCAAGCAGACAGGAATGCCCATGATTCAGCAGCCTGAGTAAATAAAAGAGGTCCTTATTTCCTAATTTTGCTGGCTGGCCACACTGCAGCAGCCTCTGTGCTCCTGCCAAAGGGGATACAGAACTGGAACTACACCCAGCCGCTGAAGGCCTGTCTTTGTTAGCCAGCCAGGCTTTCCCGACCATCTTCTGGCAACAAAACTGCCATATCCTGCAAGGAAGACCTCCATCTCAGGCTTGATGGTTCTCTAGTCTGCTTGAAAGGACAAAACAACAGATTTTGCTGGGTCTGCATCGGAGGAGGACAGCTGGAAACTCAGTTAGCGGCAGAGCCACACCTGTTCGGTCATATTTATGGGGGAAAGTGCTCACTAACAGAAAAGTGAAGTCATGCTAGAAGGAGGGATTGCACAGGGGAAAAGACACCAGAGCAGGAAGTACTACCTCTCTGACATGAGCCATCGACCCTCATGGACCAACCTGGGAGGAGAAAGCAAAGATTGGCTGTGATTTTATCCTGGCTGCTGGGGGACAGACAGACGAATACACCCCAGGAGGGGCTGCCTGGTAGCCAAATGAGGGGCTGATAATGTCTGTCTACAGCCTGTCACTATGGAAGAAAAATGCTGCTGAGGGTCCGGCTTTTCTTTCACCTTCAAGTCCAACTCAAGTAGTCAATAAAAAAAAGACCAAAGAAAGAGGAAGAGAAGATGTTCAGGAAGGTCTGCGGGGATGCTAAAGCTTTTTTTTTTTTTTTTTTTAAATTTTTTGCACTATCAAGCAGGTCTTAGTTGGGCTTCCCTAGGGGCTCAAAAGGTAAAGAATCTGCCTGCAATGTAGGAAAGGGTAAGTTACATGCTTCTGGAGGGCAGGGACCAAGTCTTTTAGAATGCTGACTCCAACAGTATGGGCAATCCTGAAATTATTAAGGAGAAAGACAAATAACAAAGTGGATTGACTCAACGTGTTAAAGAAGTTATCCGAGTCTCTGAAGCTATGGAAACTTCCATTACTTTTAGTTCTTTGTAGGGTTGGCCCCACGAGAAGCTGGCCTACTGATGTCCTTCGCTACCTGAGTTCATTCACTGTAACTGCAGGGTTCTTGCTAAACCACCCTTCGGGGTCTCAGTGTCATGTGTGTGCAAGAGTTCCTTAACAGGAACAGGATTTAGATCACCGGTTACTTTTCAAGCGTGTAAAAGAAGACCAAATACTGACAGCTCTGGTACCTCTGTTTTTGGAGGTCAATGACTCAGAATGAAAACTAAAGTCAAGAGTCTGGAGTTTTATTTCTAGTTTCATAACGGACTTAGAAAGTGACCTGGCCAAGTCATTTAATCTGCCCCTACCTAGGTATTTCACCTGCAATATGAAGATAATAATTCTTGCTACTTACCCTCTGGGGTGTTACAAAGATTAGTGAACGTTTCTAGGGCACCTATCATTGCTGGAAGAAAAGATGCATATGTAAACAAAAAGACTTGTATGTGTTGCATGTATTAACGTTTTCACATGTAAGCTTCTTATATGCGCAGTATAAACATATTTTAGCATATTCTTTTCTTTAATGGAACCACTGGAATATCAGCTTTAAGGATTGGCCCAAAGAGTGTCTTAAGCATTCATAACTGTATATTCAGTCATCAAGAAAATAAAATATAAATAGTTGGTGATATCTCTAAGTTAATGACCCATAAATCCAAGCTGACTGTGTTAAATTATCATACACATGATATAATATCGGGTCTTTACAGACAGATAACGTTGGAATGAGTATTTTGCTGCGTAATTCTGAAGCCAAGTATGGACTTCTGTAATCACCTCTTTTATCCTCAAAACACTAGCAGTACAATCATTGCACTGTCAGTACTTGGTGTTAGTTACTCACTCGTGTCAGACTCTTTGCGAACCCCATGGACTGGAGCGCACCAGGCTTGTCTGTCCATGGAATTCTTCAGGCAAGGATACTGGAGTGGGTAGCCATTCCCTTCTCCTTCTCCAGGAGATCTTTCCCACCCAAAGTTCAAACCCAGGTCTTCTGCATTGCAGGCAGATTCTTCACTGTCAAAGCCAACAGCAAAGTCCCAATCATTGCATTATTTCACATCAAAATAAATTCATTCAGCGGATGATTTTTTTTTTTAAAGTGTAGGACAATAGGTAAAAACATGAGATCGAAACAAATTTCCAGGTTAATTCTTCCACTGACTGGAAAATGGTTCTTTCTTTATCCAGCATGCTAGAGGGAGCGAGCTTTTATGTTAGAGTTCATAGTCCTTTTTCCACTCCTTAACTTAAGACACCTTAAGACAATTAAACTGAGAACCTTGAGGAAAATATACTGGGTACACAAAGGCTGAGAGAGGTTAGGTGCTATCAAGAGAGGACATATTTTGAAATGTGTGTTTAGTACACACAGGTAACAAGGATATTTGTCCCGTTAACCCAGAGTCATCACAGTAACAACTCTGCATCATCATATTTAAAATCACCTAACCAAATTGCACAAAACATTTTTAAAGCAATGATCGAAACTGCTTAAGGGTATGGTCACTGTAAATAAACCATTATGCATTATTACACAATTGTTTCCTTTCATTCTCAACAGAAATGTCAACAGCTTTAGAAAAGCAGCCACTTTAGTAACATAACTATAATACTTTTGGAAAAAAATCCCACAATCCTGCATTAAATTCACTCCTTTGTCATGCAACTTATTTATCTACTTGAAAAGGAATACTCTTTACTGGGGGTTCCAAAGAGAAAAGTGAACCTTACAATTATGTAGAGTTCACAGATGCTTTATAATTCTGTAATATCATACATTGTTCTGGAAGGACCAATTACATGCATTAACAGGCTATGAGGGAAAAGGGTGGTCAGTCATTAACGACAGCAAACTGCGGGAGCAGGCAATGGAGGAGCACATTTTTTTAACACAGTCAAGATGAATTCCAGATATCAGAGCTCAGAGGCTATTTATTTTTCCTTTCAATACTCCCTTAAAAAAAAAAAAAAAAAGAGGTTCACTGCTTAGGATGAGCCAATAGAAGAGATAAGAAGTTGTTATCACCCCACCTCAGCCCCTCCTTAGGTAATCCTGGTTTTTAGAGCCAAGCTGGCTCTTTCACCAGACACATTTCTATTACGTGTGCAGAGAAGTACAAATGTTTTGCTTGCTGTTGCTTAAAGTTCACTTGAACAGACGGAGCTCAATGAATTCCATCTTCTACCGCCAAATTAAACAGAAAACAGTGCATTCTTAAGCAGTTCACACTTAACTCCACCTCTCAAATCAGAGGAAAAAGCTGACGTGAA
Source organism: Capra hircus (assembly GCF_001704415.2). Classification (NCBI taxonomy): domain Eukaryota; kingdom Metazoa; phylum Chordata; class Mammalia; order Artiodactyla; family Bovidae; genus Capra; species Capra hircus. The sequence goes on along the minus strand of NC_030831.1, from coordinate 31,831,722 downwards.
ACCAGTTAAAAAACACTCATCATCTCTCTCACGGAAACCAAGACGTGTTTCTGAAGCCAGACAGAAGGAAAAGTGGTTTTCAGTGATGGGGGGCAGGGGGTGAGCACGGCTTTGCTGTTCCCATCTTTTGGCTCGCTTAAAGATATAGATAACTAATGATAAGCACCAAGCTCTGGGCGTTCAATAATTGGCAGTCGTGTGCTACACATCTGCTTACAGCGCTGTGACTGTGAGCTTTCTACATCATTTAACGTATTTATCTCTCCTTTAATAATGACAGCCATCATCACAGTGAATTTCCCAAATCTGTTTTCTTTTTATCTCAACTATTTTGAGTTAGAAGGCATGTTTTCACTACTTAGAAGTCTTGTATTTATGACCTCATACCACAAAGAATTTGAAGCACTTCTTCACTGTTTATTTCATTTACTCCTTTATTTAGCCAACATTTATGAAGCACCTACTATGTGTTTAGGTCTGATAACTAAAAGTTTTGACTTGCTTGTCTATAACAAAATAATAAAATTCTAGCCTTCCTCATAGTTAATATTCTTAGACTCAAACATGACATTGTATGAAAGAGCTTTCTAAACCTACTGCAATATAAAAATGTACTAAAATTACTATTGCTACTCTAAAAGCCATAGCTACCTTTATGTTATAACTGAAAAATGTGAAAACATTATAAAGGAATAAAAATTAACTAATTTAGTTGTTTCTTTTTTCCATATTGAGATTCTAAGAATTTTAAAGGACTTAAGGGACATCTTTGTTTAAAAATAAAAAAATAAACAAAAATACCAAAACGAGATCTTCCGAAGGCTGCTAATAATTACCTTGAAAATCAATGTGCTTTAGCTCATTCTTTAATAGCTCCACACAGCAAGCTGTGATTAATTCATTAGTGGAGTAAAATTCCCATGATGGGATAGCTTGCATTCAAAATCCTGAAACCACATTCCACAGGTCTGACACTAGCCCAATATCTCACTATTTCACTTGTTGAGAAATTTCTTGAGGGTAAATTCTATTTTGCTTCAAAATCCTTTGCTCTAGGGTGAAATACACCTATAAAGCTTTGAAGAGGTAGCCACATCTTTTGAAATATACTCAACAAATTTCTCAGTTACCATGTTAATCATTGTACCTGTAAGTTAATCTCTTCACTGACGGAGAGGTAAAGTAAAAGGGATTCTTCCACTAAGAAAGTTAAATTTGAAAATGGCTTTATTGGTGAATGATGGACCTCAGACAAATCCTTCCATCATGTTAATAACGGCTTTTTTGAAAAACTGCCCTAACACACTAGAATGTTTAGACAAAGTGATCAAATTCTATTTCAAAGAGGAAACTGGTGTATGAGAATGTTTTGTCATGTAAAACTCTTCTGAATATTTTTCCAGCATGTAGGCTTTGACTCAAGGTTGGCAAACTTTGGGTCACAAGGAATTATAACAGTCCTGAAGTGGTGTTCACTCGAGCTGAATTCCACCTGTATCATACCCAGGGCAGCCGCAAAGCTGACATGAATTTTTGGCAGTTTAAAGAGGCCACATTGTATACTTCACTGCAGATAAAGCCACTGGAGAATACAAAAGTGTTGAAAGGCTAAAATTTAATTAATGACCAATTAGCACCCCCTGTGGGTTCATTGTGCAGTAAAGTGATAAATACGGCGTGCTAATATAGAAAAAGCTGTTATAAAGATTAGGAAGGAAATACTACTAGAATTATCCATTTGGTATTATAATACGGTGGTCATCAGTATTCTTGATTTTGAGGTTCCTGTGTCTAAACATGATAGGAATTAAGATCTAAGGCAAAATTATTATTTTCTTTTTATTTTAAGGTACAGAGGTTAGCCTCACACTCAGACAGCTAGTGAATGCACCTAGCTAAATACCCAGCAGCTGCAACTCGGACTAGTTTGTGTAGCCTCCTACCCAATCAGTGTTCATGCACTTTATGGGGAAGCTATATGCTATGTTAGTCGCTCAGTCATATCTGACTCTTTGAGACCCCATGGACAGTAGCCCGCCAGGCTCCTCTCTCCATGGGCTTCTCCAGGCAAGAATACTGGAGGGGATGGCCATTCCCTTCTCCAGGGGATCTTCCTGACGCAGGGATGGAACCCAGGTCTCCTGCACTGTAGGCAGATTCTTTACCCTCTGAGCCACCAGGGAAGGCCTTATATACTATTGGTGGTATTTAAAAATTGGGGGATGCTGGACTATCTTGAGATTCTATGCGTATGTTGAGATCTACAGAACAAATCGCCAATACATCCTCACAGGATAGAATTTCCATGGTGTTTGAAAAGAATCATCATTAACTTTCACATTAACACTTACATAGTAAAACTAAACTTGAAAAGTGATGTTGGATCCCAAATAACCCCAGTGATACAAGGAATCACTTATTTTAAATGGAATAATGTTTACAAATGGCAAAGGATAAAAGTATGTTCTTAAAATAACTCTAATTATGGCATAACAAAATATTTCTACACAGGTCATTAATATCAATGACCTTATTTGTATAGTTTTTTTTTTCCCATTTACCTAATTAGGCAATATTTGAAAGAGGCAATCCTGAGAAAATGCTGATTATCCATTTGATGGATTTTTCCAGTTACCTCATTCTCCCTTTGTTTTCTATGTCTCACTTTAGGTTCAATTTATTCTTCCCTAGAATGAATCGAAAAATAAAATTCAAACTGGCTCAGTCTATCATTTGTTTCTTGTTAACAGTCCTGGTAATGTATTTATAGGAACCAAACTAGTATAAAGTATAGCACAGGGAAGGCATGCATGTATGTTTTTATGCAGGACTGAATGTTCAGAACAGATTTAATGATTAATGCTCAATCATGGCATACATTTTGAAAATATCTTTTCTACTTCTCATTACAAAGTGTTAATCATATAATTTGCCACTTAATACGTGTATATGTACAATCATGCCTTAATGAAGTACACTTCATTAGGGGAAGTCTCTATGATACAATTTTTTTAACTTATTAATATATATCACATATATTATTTTTATTAAATTATATATGTTGTATACTCAATCATATATTTAACACATATGCATATACTTATGTATATGCATGAATATGCATGATGAAGCACAAGCTGGAATCAAGATTGCCGGGAGAAATATCAATAACCTCAGATATGCAGATGACACCACCCTTATGGCAGAAAGTGAAGAAGAACTAAAGAGCCTCTTGATGAAAGTGAAAGAGGAGAGTGAAAAAGTTGGCTTAAAGCTCAACATTCAGAAAACGAAGATCATGGCATCTGGTCCCATCACTTCATGGGAAATAGATGGGGAAACAGTGGAAACAGTGTCAGACTTTATTTTTGGGGGCTCCAAAATCACTGCAGGTGGTGACTGCAGCCATGAAATTAAAAGACGCTTACTCCTTGGAAGGAAAGTTATGACCAACCTAGACAGCATATTAAAAAGCAGAGCCATTACTTTGTCAACAAAGGTCCATCTAGTTAAGGCTATAGTTTTTCCAGTAGTCATGTATGGACATGAGAGTTGGACTATAAAGGAAGCTAGTGCCGAAGAATTGATGCTTTTGAACTGTGGTGTTGGAGAAGACTTTTGAGAGTCCCTTGGACTGCAAGGCGATCCAACCAGTCCATCCTAAAGGAAATCAGTCCTGGGTGTTCACTGGAAGGACTGATGTTGAAGCTGAAACTCCAATACTTTGGCCACCTGATGCAAAGAGCTGACTCATCTGAAAAGACCCTGATGTGGGAAAGGTTGAAAGCAGGAGAAGGGGATGATAGAGAATGAAATGGTTGGATGGCATCACCAACTCAACGGACATGAGTTTGAGTAAGCTCCGGGAGTTGGTGATGGACAGGGAAGCCTGGCGTGCTGCAGACCATGAGGTCGCAAAGAGTTGGACACAACTGAACGACTGAACTGAACTGTGTTAAAATATATGTGTGTATATATATAGATGTGTGTAATACTGCCTTATTTATACATGTAACTAAGATGAAGTTTATATATTACATATATTAGTTTTATTAAATCATATGTACTGTATGCTCAATTATATATTTAACACATATGTATATATATAATTGTATTAAACTATATGTGTGTATATATATATGTATTATATACATATATATATAGGCTTGTTTATATATGTAACTAAGATGAAGTTTCTCCAATGTACAGAACAAAGAGCATACAAAATTCCACTGAAAACCAAATATGACTCAGTAAATAAAGAAACTCTACTCAGATAATATGTAACTGCTTAGTTCACATGTGAAATGCACCAATTCTGAATAATTTTCATCGAGAAATTGATAGCAGTGTTTCTCTGCTTTTGTTTTGGAGTCTTAAAATTGGTTTTTGAAAAGAGGAATATGGATAGCATATATCTGTATATGTTCAAAACCTATGGGTATGACCCTTGCAGAAGCATGTTTCTAATACCCAAAGACATAAAACCAACTGGCACAATTCTGGGATCTTGACTGACTCAAAGTTGTCTGCAAGAAAGTGCTGGTTTCTGAACCTCTACGAAGCCTCCTCCCACATCTGAGCTCCACTCTTTTCTCTTAAGATGACCTGATGTGGTTTGGCATGGGTTATGCATACCTCTGGGTCTGACTTGAGGGATCAAGGGAAAGAAAATAAATGAATTTGATTGAAGCCTACATAGAGAAAAGGAAGTCAAGGCTGTCATTCTTAAATTTTCATATATATGAAGTGTTAGATTTAACATCTGTGAGAAGTCTTAGCCTTTAGAGGAAAAAAACACACTAATTTTACAGATGAAAACACAGATCAGCAAGAATGAGTAACAGGTTACAATCTGCACTAACAATAGCAGCTCGTGGGCTTGTTAAAACCCAAGCCCTATTCCCTCCTGTTCAGGCAAGCAGCTTGATCTAAGTGTCAGGTAATTCTCCCAGTCCATCCTTCCCCTGCTGCTGCTGCTAAGTCACTTCAGTCGTGTCCGACTCTGTGCAACCCCAGAGACGGCAGCCCACCAAGGCTCCCCCGTCCCTGGGATTCTCCAGGCAAGAACACTAGAGTAGACCACCTCCCCCTAAAACAACAACTGCCTCAAATGCCACCTAGTCATCCAGTTTTTATGGGTAAATGAATGAACTTAAAATAGTGTTTCACATTGTTCTCTCTTTGTTGTTAAAGATTCCATTGTGTTTTTTTTTCTTTTATAAAACCAGTTTATGCTAATTGGCATAAGTATACACACATACATTATTGTTGTCCAGTCGCTAAGTCGTGTTCAACTCTCTGTGATCTCATGGACTGCAGCAGGCCTGGCTCCTCTGTCCTCCACTATCTCCTGGAGTTGGCTCAATTTCATATCCAATGAGTCGCAGATACTATCTCACCATCTCATCCTCTGCCCCACCCCTCTTCTCCTTTTGCCATCAACCTTTACGAGCACCAGGTCTCTTCCAATGAGTCAGCTCTTCCCATCAGGTGGCCAGTATTGGAGTTTCAGCTTCAGCATCAGTCTTCCAATGAATATTTAGGGTTGCTTTCCTTTAGAATGGACTGGTTTGATCTCACTGCTGTCCAAGGGACTCTCAAGAGTCTTCTCCAGCACCACAGTTCAAAAGCATCAGTTCTTCGGTACTCAGGCTTCTTTATGGTCCAACTTTCACATCCGTACATGACCACTGGGAAAACCATAGCTTTGACTATACAGATTATTGCTGGTAAAGTGATGTCTCTGCGTCTTAACATGCTGTCTATACTTGTCATAGCTTTCTTTCCAAGGAGCAAGCATCGTTTAACTGTATAAAATGTTAGGCGCTCAGTTGTGTCTGACTGGGACTATGGACTGCAGCCAACCAGGCTCTTCTGTCCATGGAATTTTCCAGGCAAGAATACTGGAATGGCTAGCCATTCCCTTCTCCAGGGGATCTTTCTGACCCAGGGATTGAACCTGTGTCTCTGGATTGCAGGCAGATTCTTTACCCTCTGAGCCACCAAGGAAGCCTTTGATTGTATGGAGAAAAACAAAAACCTAACAATCAATTCTTTGAACCTGTAACCTGCAGTTGACAAGTTAGGACAGCCTATTTCTTAATTTTACTTCCAGCTACTACCTATCAAAACCACACACACACACACACAAACACACACCTCCAGTTTTTTTTTTTTTTTATAATGCTTCTCTCCCTCCCTAGGGCTTCCCAGGTGGCACTAGTGGTAAAGAACCCACCTGCCAATGCAGAAGACATAAGAGATGTGTGTTTGATCCCTGGGTCGGGAAGATCCCTTGGAGGAGGGCATGGCAAACCACTCCAGTATTTCTGACTGGAGAATCTCACACGCAGAGGAACCTGTCAGGCTACGGTCCATGGGGTTGCAAAGAGCCGGATATAACTGAAGCGACTTAGCACGCAGGCACGTGCCCTCCCTTCCTCTCTTCTTTCCATCCTCTCCTCTGGGGGGAGCAGTTCCGTTGGGTCAGGTAGTGGCAAATAAAAGCAGAAGAAAAGGTGCCATCAGATTAGCGCTGTGGTCAGCTTCATCTTTCTCGTGCTCTGGCCTCTGGAGTCACATTTTCTACCACTCACCCAGTAAGGGATTACAATGACGGGGCCTCCTCACCTTTCTCCATGTTTCCTTTCCTCTGTCATCACTGCAACAACCATGACCCCACACAAGGAAACCGAAGGCTGGCCCTCTGCCCACCAGATGACCAAGAGCAGCGTTCCTTAGCATAATCCACCGACCTGCACCCCAGTCAGCTGAACAGTAGTTACAAACTCCTCCACACACCCCTCCCCAGGTCTACTGACAGTGAACTTCTAGGGGATGGGCTCTCAAATCCTCAGTTTTAGGAAACTTTTAGGGTGCTTCCCCTGTATTTCTGAATTTGAAAACCACTATTGTCTTCTATGCCCTCTGAATCATTTCAATCCTCTGCTTCAAGTTCCCTCTGCCTGGCGGTGTCTTTTCCACATTGGCCACTCCACACTAGAGCAGGGGTGATGGAAATCTTTCTCTCCCTCACCCAAAGACCAAATTAAATCCCATCTCTTCCAAGAGGCAACTTTTTCGGAAAGAAAAGGACATCATGATCCTTTGCTTTCCCAACTCTTAACACCGCCCGCTTCTACTATAGATAGGACTCCAAGTTTCCAGTCTTTCCAGCGTAACATTCAACTAGCTCCCAGAAATTACTTCCTCTCCATAGAAATGTTGTTGGCAGCAGCCTGCAAATTTCTAGAAACAGACAGTAACCATTTTGAAAAGTTATAAAGTTCCAAGTACATAAAGGCTGGATGTTACCTGATTCGGCTACAGACTTGTGAGTAAACAGCTCGTTTCAAATGTGAACATGGAAAAATCTACCTCCTAAAGTTTGGTGGATAATTACTTTCAAGCTGCATTAGCTTGATGAGAAATATCAATAGGCTATGAAATGCTGCTCATCCCATGAACCATTTCAAAGAATGAAGGTCGTCATAAAACGGAAGACAAGGCAAATGAGTAAGTGAAGGAGGGAGAGAGGAAGGAGGCAGGGCCTTGCGATGATTAGCAATACTCTCTTTTTGCATTCAGGAAGGCATGACTAGAACTGCTGATTGCATGCCTTAAGTCTGGCCCTCTTAAGAAACCATAGATATCTTTTTTTTTTTTTTGCACTGGCTCCTATCAGTCGCAGGCAACTTCCTGGGTTCTGCACGTAAGTGTGGAATGTCATACAGTAAATTAAGCCTTCTGCTGTCAAACCTGGAAACAGGAGGGCAGTAGAAAAGTAGCTTGATCTCAAATGATTTTTATTGGCTTCATTTACATCCTGTTTAAGGTCTTCTGAGTAGCTCAAGGTGTCTTATCTCTGACTACCACGGGGTATTTTGCAGTCAGAGCAGTTAACATACTTCTCTCTCCCTCCCCTCCTATTCCTTTCCCTCAAGCTCTCTCTCTTTTTTTTCAAGCCATCTTATCTTATCACACACATCTCTTCAGGCTGAGGAGAACCCATACTTATCAGAAGCAGTGCACTCTATTGTTGTTTGGGGCTCTTCCAGACAAATGAAAGTTTAAGTCAAAAGAAAATCAGTTAACCTCTTCTCCACTTGGTTTGGAAATACTCAGGGCTGTCTCACTTTTGTGAGTTCTGAATGGTACCAGGAGCTTTCCCCTGTAATTTACATGCACGCAGAGCAGCTACCCCATCAGATTAAGAAGAGCAGGTACAAAGTTGCTGGTACTAAATTGCACAGTGACCCTGAATAAGGTAGCTGCAAGTCTGTCTTCACCAGGCTACTCACTCTCTGCCTAGGATCATTTATCCATGCTGTCTCAGGAAGAGAAGTGCCAATTCCTGCTAAGTCCCTTCAGTCATGTCCCATTCTTTGTGACCCCATGGACTGTAGTCCACCAGGCTCCTCTCTGTCCATGGGATTCTCCAGGCAAGAATATTGGAGTGGATTGCCATTTCCTCCTGCAGGGGATCTTCCCAGGGATGGAACCCATGTCTCTTGTCTCCTGCGTTGGCAGGTAGGTTCTCTACCATTAGTGCTACCTGGGAAACCAGGAAGCTCCAATAATCTACTAGAAAAAACAGAAACTAAAAGACAGTGAGGGCAAGTGAGAAACAGAATTTGAGAGAGGAGGGACTTCTCTCCAGAGGCACCTGAGCGCTCACTATGGGCCCATATAAATACTAGATGGTTGTTAGAAGTACATCAGTACACAGCTTCTCTAATAACAGCACACACATTATTCAAATCTCTTACAAAATCAGACAGTCTGCTAGGGAACCGAAGTATGCAGGGACTTGATCCTTCTGTTACAGACCCTGTAGCAATAGCCTACAACTTGGGTACACCTTGGAATCATCCGAGGAGCTTTTAAAATACTGGGTCCATGCCCAGACCCATTAAATCAGACGCTCTTAGGGTCAGGGCCCCTGACGGACGCAGTCAAGGTTGACAACCACTGCCTCTAGACTATCACGAGTCATTTTGCAAAGCCCCGTGGAAGGCAGTCTAAGAGCCAGACTCCACACAAACAAACCCCTTCATTGTCTGGGCTTCCCTCCACCAGGAGAGGCAGGCCAGCACAGGGCTAAGTTTCTGCATACTTTGTGTCAAATGCAATGAACCAGATTTTTTCTTTTTTAAGTTACAGCAGGCACAAGTGAACACTCCAATCACTCACCATTATTCCCTGTGAAAGAGCAATATGTGAACAGTTATTAGGCGCCTCATCTGTGTGTTTTATATTCCTTTAAAAAATTCCCATCCCTCTTCTCCTTCATCCCCCAGCACCCCACGGGCTCCTTTATATTAGTGATAACCCCATCCTTTCACCTGCGGTGAAGGCTCTCTTAATTGTCCATTATCTTAGTGTGTCAGCACAAAGGAGCGGAGACGGACTCCTCGTCCAAATGGTTTCACCTCCCTCTCCTGAGAGTGATGCCCTTGTCAAGGCATTAAAGACACGAAAACCTGCCACTTATCAGAATTGTATTTGAATCGAACCACTGTCCTTGAAAACTGTAGGCAGGAGATGGTATCAAACAGCAGCGCATTGCCAGCTCCAGTTCCACGGAGGCTGGAACAATTTACAAAGATACCATCCAAACTTCGCCTTGCAGCCCTCATAATAGAATTACAGGTAACAATGAAAACATGTTCCTTGATTTTTTTTAAGTGCTAAATACAAAGGAATTCCTGAGTCATATTGCTCTCAAGGCAAAGCGAACAGCTCCAAGCCCTAGGACACCTTTGAATGTAAACTGAAGGAGGAACCAAACCATAAAACTCGCCTAATTATTCCAGGCCTATGATTCTCACAAACATAAGTCAAGGCTATGAAAACATCACATTTATCTTGTTACAATGGGTTGAGGGGAATGAGCACATCTTTAGTGATCTTACGGATAAATGAAGCACATTCTAAATAGCATCTAAACACAAAAAGACAGGAAAAATGTTTTCAAGTATTCACGTCATTTTGTGTGATTTCCATTTCTCTGTATTTCCCTGCCACTTTTTATATTTCTTTCTTACTCAGTTAAAACCCGCACTGCCTTAGAAAAAAAAGAATTTATGCGTGCTTTTAACAAGTAAACAAGTGTACAAATTAATTCAGAGAGCAGTAATTTTGAAAATTTTCTATGTTTAATGTGCACTGCAGTTAAACTACTTTTTCTGTACAAATTAATTTACTGCATCAGTGATCGATGTTTATGTTTAGGCAATTTTATTTCTCAGTATGGTAAAATTAGACCTAATAGTTGCAACCTGTTATGTCCAATCTGTCACTGAAATTCAAATTGCCTTTTTCCTATTATTCAAGGAGCAATTTGGAGGAATTAAAGCCATCTAAAAACGGAAGACAAACAATTCTCTGTAAGGACTCAATAGTCTGTGTCATCAACCAAATCCACACCCCTGTGATCACTCCAGAGCAGGTCCTTTCGACACGGTTTTTCCGAGGTTCTCAAACTTTCATGTCTGCCAAGCCACACTGAAGAAATTTTAGGATAAACCGAAAATTGTATCCTAACAATGTTCGACCTTTGAGAAAAGTAACCAAAGTTTCAAATATTTCGTTGTTGACGCCACAGTCCCAGCCCCAACCTAAAATACTAAACCCCCACCTTCCCAGCTAGTATATGTACCTCATCCTATTTTTCGTTTGGTTTTATCTACAAATATATTCTTTAGGGCTTTTTCTTGCAAAATAAACTTAATTCATAATTTTCTTTCTTACTGAGGTGATGTCAGTGATGGGGATTTAGTTCGCAGCAATGAATGCTAGGACTGGAATGAGACCTATTTTACAAACAATTTTCGTTATGCTTGTTTTTTCTCATTGCTTATTTGTAGGTTTGGCCCTGTGCTGTGCTGAGTTGCTCAGTCGTGTCTGACCTATGGACTATAGCCTGCCAGGCTCCTCTGTCTGTCCATGGAGATTCTCCAGGCAAAGAATACTAAAGTGGATTGCCATGTCCTCCTCCAGGGGATCTTCCCAACACAGGGATCGAACCCAGGTCTCCCGCATTGCGGGTGGATTCTTTACGACCTGAGCCATGAGGGAAGCCCAAGAATACTGGAGTGGGTAGTTTAACCCTTCTCCAGGGGATCTTCCCCATCCAGGAATTGAACTGGGGTCTCCTGTATTGCAGGCAGATTCTTTACTAGCTGAGCTACCAGGGAAGCCCCAGCTTGACCCAAGGCAGTAGTTAGTGCCTCTCTATTCTCTGGATGCAAATGATGTGTCTAAATGGAGAAGATTGGAGAGGACAAACTAAAAAGGAGAAAAAGTTATCAGGGCCCCAGCCCGGGAGTCAGTTGAGGTCAGTTCAGTCGCTCAGTCGTGTCCGACTCTTCGCGACCCCATGAATGGCAGCACGCCAGGCCTCCCTGTCCATCACCATCTCCCGGAGTTCACTCAAACTCACTTCCGTTGAGTCAGTAATGCCATCCAGCCATCTCATCCTCTGTCATCCCCTTCTCCTCCTGCCCCCAATCCCTCCCAGCATCAGAGTCTTTTCCAATGAGTCAACTCTGCACGAGGTAGTCAAAGTACTGGAGTTTCAGCTTTAGCATCATTCCTTCCAAAGCAATCCCAGGGTTGATCTCCTTCAGAATGGACTGGTTGGATCTCCTTGCAGTCCAAGGGACTCTCAAGAGTCTGCTCCAACACCACATTTCAAAAGCATCAATTCTTCAGCACTCAGCCTTCTTCACAGTCCAGCTCTCACATCCATACATGTCCACAGGAAAAACCATAGCCTTGACTAGACGAACCTTAGTTGGCGAAGTAATGTCTCTGCTTTTGAATATGCTATCTAGGTTGGTCATAAATTTTCTTCCAAGGAGTAAGCGTCTTTTAATTTCATGGCTGCAGTCACCATCTGCAGTGATTTTGGAGCCCAAAAAAATAAAGTCTGACACTGTTTCCACTGTTTCCCCATCTATTTCCCATGAAGTGATGGGACCAGATGCCATGATCTTTGTTTTCTGAATGTTGAGCTTTAAGCCAACTTTTTCACTCTCCTCTTTTACTTTCATCAAGAGGCTTTTTAGTTCCTCTTCACTTTCTGCCATAAGGGTGGTGTCATCTGCATATCTGAGGTTATTGATATTTCTCCCGGCAATCTTGATTCCAGCTTGTGTTTCTTCCAGTCCTGCGTTTCTCATGATGTACTCTGCATATAAGTTAAATAAGCAGGGTGACAATATACAGCCTTGACGTACTCCTTTTCCTATTTGGAACCAGTCTGTTGTTCCAGGTCCAGTTCTAACTGTTGCTTCCTGACCTACATACAGATTTCTCAAGAGGCAGGTCAGGTGGTCTGGTATGCCCATCTCTTTCAGAATTTTCCAGTTTATTGTGATCCACACAGTCAAAGACTTTGGCATAGTCAATAAAGCAGAAATAGATGTTTTTCTGGAACTCTCTTGCTTTTTCAATGATCCAGTGGACGTTGGCAATTTGATCTCTGGTTCCTCTGCCTTTTCTAAAACCAGCTTGAACATCAGGAAGTTCACAGTTCACGTATTGCTGAAGGCTGGCTTGGAGAATTTTGAGCATTACTTGACTAGCATGTGAGATGAGTGCAATTGTGCAGTAGTTTGAGCATTCTTTGGCATTGCCTTTCTTTGGGATTGGAATGAAAACTGACCTTTTTCAGTCCTGTGGCCACTGCTGAGTTTTCCAAATTTGCTGGCATATTGAGTGCAGCACTTTCACAGCATCATCTTTCAGGATTTGAAATAGCTCTACTGGAATGCCATCACCTCCACTAGATTTGTTTATAGTGATGCTTTCTAAGGCCCACTTGACTTCACATTCCAGGATGTCTGGCTCTAGATGAGTGATCACACCATCGTGATTATCTGGGTCGTGAAGATCCTTTTTGTACAGTTCTTCCGTGTATTCTTGCCACCTCTTCTTAATATCTTCTGCTTCTGTTAGGTCCATACCATTTCTGTCCTTTATCGAGCCCATCTTTGCCTGAAATGTTCCCTTGGTATCTCTAATTTTCTTGAAGCGATCTCTAGTCTTTCCCATTCTGTTCTTTTCCTCTATTTCTTTGCATTGATCACTGAAGAAGGCTTTCTTATCTCTTCTTGCTGTTCTTTGAAACTCTGCATTCAGATGCTTATATCTTTCCTTTTCTCCTTTGTTTTTCACCTCTCTTCTTTTCACAGCTATTTGTAAGGCCTCCCCAGACAGCCATTTTGCTTTTTTGCATTTCTTTTCCATGGGGATGGTCTTGATCCCTGTCTCCTGTACAATGTCACGAACCTCATTCCATAGTTCATCAGGCACTCTATCTATCAGATCTAGGCCCTTAAATCTATTTCTCACTCCCACTGTATAACCATCAGGGATTTGATTTAAATCATACCTGAATGGTCTAGCGGTTTTCCCTACTTTCTTCAATTTGAGTCTGAATTTGGTAATAAGGAGTTCATGATCTGAGCCACAGTCAGCTCCTGGTCTTGTTTTTGTTGACTGTATAGAGCTTCTCCATCTTTGGCTGCAAAGAATAGAATCAATCTGATTTTGGTGTTGACCATCTGGTGATGTCCATGTGTAGAGTCTTCTCTTGTGTTGTTGGAAGAAGGTGTTTGCTATGACCACTGCATTTTCTTGGCAAAACTCTATTAGTCTTTGCCCTGCTTCATTCTGCATTCCAAGTACAAATTTGCCTGTTACTCTAGGTGTTTCTTGACTTCCTGCTTTTGTATTCCAGTCCCCTATAATGAAAAGGACATCTTTTTTAGGTGTTAGTTCTAAAAGGTCTTGTAGATCTTCATAGAACCGTTCAACTTCAGCTTCTTCAGCTTTACTGGTTGGGGCAGAGACTTGGATTACTGTGATATTGAATGGTTTGCCTTGGAAACGAACAGAGATCATTCCGTCGTTTTTGAGATTGCATCCAAGTACTGCATTTTGGACTCTTTTGTTGACCATGATGGCTACTCCATTTCTTCTGAGGGATTCCTGCCCACAGTAGTAGATAAAATGGTCATCTGAGTTAAATTCACCCTTTCCAGTCCATTTTAGTTCGCTGATTCCTAGAATGTTGATGTTCACTCTTGCCATCTCTTGTTTGACCACTTCCTATTTGCCTTGATTCAGGGACCTGACATTCCAGGTTCCTATGCAATATTGCTCTTTACAGCATCGGACCTTGCTTCTGTCACCAGTCACATCCACAGCTGGGTATTGTTTTTGCTTTGGCTCCATCCCTTCATTCTTTCTGGAGTCATTTCTCCACTGATCTCCAGTAGCGTGTTGGGCACCTACTGAGCTGGGGAGTTCCTCTTTCAGTATCCTATCATTTTGCCTTTTCATACTGTTCATGGGGTTCTCAAGGCAAGAATACTGAAGTGGTTTGCCATTCCCTTCTCTAGTGGACCACATTCTGTCAGGAAGACCTCTAATTAAGCTTCAAGTACAAGGTAACCCAATCTGCTGGGTTCTACTTCCAATATTCTATACTACTGTCTTACAATATGCTCTCAGGAGATTTTTGCCTTCTTCAACAAAAGAACCCTAAATCCACTGTTGAAACAATCATTACTTGATATAAGAGAATTGCAGAAAATATTTCTTTGGTTAAACCCCCAACTTCCACCTTCAACTCCCAAATCCACCTTTTCCAGTAGAGTTTCCATTGATTATAGGGAGATTCTATGTAGATATGGGAATGCTTCATCATGATGGGATAGCCTCAGTTTTCTTATATGGTTGAGTTTCCACATCATCAATAAAAACCTGACCATTTCCATCAACCCAACCATCTTTTGAGCTTCACAGTTGCCAATGACTAGTCTGAATTTCTTCCTGCTGGCCTCCTGCTTGGCTGAAATAGCCCAATGAAATGATAGCCTTGCTTCAGCTTAAGCCTACTTCATGTCACATGTGGCCTCAGTCTAGATGCTATTCACTAGTCTCCAGGGGATATTAACCTTGCCCAACCTCTTCTCTCCCTCTTCCAAGGGCAAAGCAAAGGAGAAAATTCTGGGAAACTCCTTCTGCAGTGACACAATTACACTCAGCTTTCTCTCTAGATGGAGATAAAAGGACACAATCAAACGGAGTAATTATTTGTTCAGATATATACATCAAAACTCAGTCATTCTATACAAATACTCTATTGATCCTATACATAAAACAGATAACTAATAAGAAAATTCTGTTCAGCACAGGGAACTCTACTTAATGCACTGTAGTGACTTGAAAAGGAAGGAAATACAGTAAGATATATACATCTATGCGTGTATGTTGTGTATTCAGTCGCTCAGTTGTGTCTGAATCTTTGCGACCCCACTAGGCTCCTCTTGTCCGTGGGATTTCCCAGGCGAGACTACTGGAGTGGGTTGTCATTTCTGTCTCCAGGGGATCTTCCTGACCCAGGAACTGAACCTGAGTCTCTTACATCTTGTGTATTGACAGGCAGATTCTTCACCACTAGCACTGCCTGGGATTTTCCATATATATATGGCTGATTCACTTTGCTATAGAAATTAACACACTGTAAAGCAACTATACTCCAATAAAAATTAATTTTAAAAAAATAAAGAAAGAAAATAAAAACATTAAGACATGGGGGAAAAGAACTCAGTCACTCTATATGAGCAGAAGATCTGGTGTTGAAATAAATGAAGTAAACACAGGAATATCTTTCCTTTGCTCGCTCTCACTCTCTTTTTTTAACTTTTCCGTTATCACTTTTTCAATTCTAAGACAAACTCATTTCTTCAGACAATTGCTTAGATCATCAAGCTGATTAATAATTTAACTTTGAGGCAGGACTGATTAATGTGGATTATGCAACTGATTAATACTGTCACTATAGCCCACCTCCAAGTGAGCTCTAAGTGTCTTATTTTTCAATTTTTTAAAAAAGTATTGAAATGGCTTCTGATTAATGTGACTTGGTCTTCTTAAGTTTGGAAAACTTTATCATAATGTGAAATTGAGGGACATCTTGATACCAAAGAACTAAGAAAGAATAAAGGAAAACCTAGGATAGTAAGAATCTATTGTTCACCTACAGAAATGCCTTGACTTTGAAATGCTGAACTTATAAATGTTGTCAGTGAGTGAACCATGTCTTCTCACACTCCATTAGTGGTGGGAGTCCTCACCAGAGCCCACTATGACACAAGTCTCCTTTTCTCCCAACAGCATCCATTTGCCCTCCAGCAACACCCACTAGTGGAGAAGGAAATGGCAACCCACTCCAGTATTCTTGCCTGGAGAATCCTGTGGGCAGGGGAGTGTGGTAGGCTGCCGTCCATAGTGTCACACAGAGTTGGACATGACTAAAGCAACTTAGCATGCATGCGTGCATTGGAGAAGGAAATGGCAACCCACTCCAGTATTCTTGCCTGGAGAATCCCAGGGACAGAGGAGCCTGGTGGGCTGCTGTCTATGGGGTCGCACAGAGTTGGACACGACTGAAGCGACTTAGCAGCAGCAGCAACACCCACTAGGCACTCCAGCATCGCACTCGCTCTATCAGTGCAGAAGTCTTTCCACTAGAATACTGGAGTGGGTAGTTGTTCCCTTCCCTGGGGGATCTTCCCAACACAGGGATTGAACCCAGGTCTCTTTACCAGCTGACACACCAGGGAAGCCCAAGAATACTGGAATGGGTAGCTGTTCCCTTCTCCAGGGGGATCTTCTGACCCAGGAATTGAACCAGGGTCTCCTGCATTGCAGGCAGATTCTTCACCAGCTGAACTACCAGGGAAGCCCCTCAAGTTCCCCAGAGAAGTTCAAACACGTAAGTGTGTACACACACACACACACTCACTCTTCTATCTGCCCTACTTCCTGTGCGCCCATGGCTACTCCTTCCATGCCAAGCTGGTCATTTCCAGAAGCTGAAGCCCTCATAGAGTCTCTGACCTTCACAGCTTCTGCTCAGCCACCCTTTGGGAAAGAAGCCACTGGAGCTCCAACTCCTGGCCTTCACCAGAGTCCCCGGGCTCTCGTGCCCTCCTGTTCCAGAAGACCTAGGGGATGCTCTACCCCCAAAGCTCATGAAACAGAGGGAGAGGGATAAGGGGTCCCTGCTTCTAGTGAGTCCTGAAGAAACACGAGCCTGACTTCATCAATGAAGACTCAGAATCCAGATTCCCATCTAAATGATGCTTACAGCTTATTGTTTGCTTGCTATTTAGTTATAAGCAGCCTCTAGCACAAACCAGAGACACCTTTAGCTGGGGTCAGTCACTCAGTTGCGTCTGACTCTTTTGCGACGCCATGGACTGCAGCCCACCAGGCTTCTCTGTTCATGGAATTCAGGCAAGAATACTGGAGTGGGTTGCCATTTTCTCCTCCAGGGAATCTTCCTGAACCAGGGATCAAAACCACGTCTCTATGTCTCCTGCATTGGCAGGTGGGTTCTTTGCCACTAGTGCCACCTGGGAAGCCCAACATATTTTTAAGAGAATTGCAAAATGCAATTCCCCCAAAATGATAAATTCCAAAAGGCACCCTCCTTAGAGAAGAACTACAAAATGTGTCCCTTCCACTGGTTGGCTGCAAGCACTGCTGGGTTTCTGTCCCTTCCCTGTGTTTTGGGGACCTTTGTAATATCCACAAATACACAGCGGTGTATATGATTCTTTACTGTAAACGTCATATGTTAAAAAAAAATGAACTAACCGAAAAACGAGCACCAAAGAATTGATGCTTTTGAACTGTGGTATTGGAGAAGACTCTTCAGAGTTCCTTGGACTACAAGGAGATCAAACCAGTCAATCCTAAAGGAAATCAGTCCTGAATATTCATTGGAAAGACTGATGCTGAAGCTGAAGTTCCAATATCTTGTCCACCTGATTCAAAGAACTGATTCATTGGAAAAGACCCTGAGGCTGGGAAAGATTGAAGGCAGGAGGAGAAGGGGATGACAGAGGATGAAATGGTGGCATGGCATCACCGACTCAATGGACATGAGTTTGAGTAAGTTCTGGAAGTTGGTGATGGACAGGGAAGCCTGGTGTGCTGCAGTCCATCAGGTCAGGAAGAGTCAGACATGACTGAGCAACCGAACTGAACCAAAAAACCTAATTCCCATTTACTGCATGTTCTCCTGGAAAACAGGTGTCTAACTCCATTGTGCACAACTTATAAAATACACTTTCAGTGACTCTAAACACTGCAGAAGGCAGAGGAGTGGCCGTTGCTATAGCCAATCTTCATTGATCTCATTATGTCAAGGATGTAAAGTTGTCTATTCTTAGCATATCTCTTCTGAAAAGAGATTTTTTTAAAAGTTTCCATTAATTTTATTGTGGGTCATTAGTGAATACTATTTTATATATAATTTCATTTCTTTCTTTCTTTGCTGGGCCCTACTGCTGTGCAGGCTTTTCTCTAGCTGCAGACATCGGAGATCAGGGGCTACTCTCTAGCTGCGGTACCTGGGCTTCTCAGCGTGGTAACTTCTCTAGTTGCAGCTCTAGGGAGTGCAGGCTTCAATAGCTGTGGCGTGCGGGCTCAGTAATCACAGGTCCTGGCCTCCAGAGCACAGGCTCAACAGCTGTGGTGCGTGGGCTTAGCTGCTCTGCAGCCTGTGGGATCTTCCGGGATCAGGTATTGAACCAACGTTTCCTACACTGGCAAGCGGATTCTTTACCACTGAGCCATCACGGAAGTTCCATGAATATTTTTTATAATGCAAAGTTCCTTGGGGATTTATCTTTGAGTTAATGTGCTTTTTACTGACCTAAGCTTCTACATTCACTCCGCAGATGGGAGAAGTAGCCAGTAGGCCTTGTAACTGTGTTAGTCACTCAGTTACATACTGCTCTGTCACCCACGGATTTTAGCATCCATCTGTGGATCTTGTCTGCAACACTTATTTCTGTGGTGTTTGCCTGATGGTGACTTTGTATTTCTATCATTCCTTCATTTACTAATTGGACTTACTCTGTACACAGAGTTATTCCGTCTCCCCTACTGATTTGCCAATATTTATTCAGTTATGTCTACATCATGGACTTTAAAAAAGAATTCTATGATCTCTGTTCAGTTGTTGTTCAGTCACTCGGTCATGTTCAATTCTTTATGACCCCCATGGACTGCAGCACACCAGGGTTCCCTATTCTTCACTACCTCCCAGAGTTTGCTCAAATTCATGTCCATTGAGTCAGTGATGCCATCCAACCATCTCATCCATTGTCGTCCCCTTCTCCTCCTGCCTTCAATCTTTCCCAGCATCAGGGTCTTTTCCAATGAGTCAGTTCTTCCCATCAGGTGTTCGAAGTATTGGAGCTTCAGCTTCAGCACTAGTTCTTCCAATGAATGTTCAGGGTTGATTACCTTAAGGATTGACTGGTTTGATCTCCTTGTTGTCCAAGGGACTCTCAGAGCCTTCTCTGGCACCGCAGTACAAAAAAAGCAGTGGAAGTGATAGAGTGGAGGGGGATGCATTTGCTTATTTAGAAAGAGATCCAAAAGATTCAGTGACATACAGGAGTAGTGAGGGAGAAATCCCTTTGGTGCCCATTCCTCCTAATTCCCTGTCTTTTATCCTGCTATTTTCACTACCTGACCAGTTAGTGCAACTGTTTGCAAGAAAGATAAGGTCATAGTTTTGAACCCCATGTGTAATAAGCAATTGTTCTTTGTTCCAGTGGCACAAATGCTCTTCTAATGAGAGCTGTCCATCTTGAAACTGTGTGCACGCGTGCACACACACACACACGTCAAAGGGAAGTCAAAATCAGTCTCTAGCTGGTTAGATTAGAATAAAGTACTCATGTCTGTAAAAATGAGCTTTACATTTATGTCCTACTGATGCAAGCTCAAGAGCAACAACAAGTTGAACCTAAAGTCTAAGTTCCTGTGGGCACTGGCATATGGCCACAGATATTCCTGTGTCTTATATGGATAATGTTGCAAGTGTGTGCTTTTTTAAACTCCAAATTACAATCACCTAACAATTATTGAGCACCTACTAAATGCTTAATCAATATACTTTAGGAAAGTTTGGCAAACTAGGCCTACAAGCTAAATGCATTTGTTTTTGTAAATAAAGTTTTATTGGAATACTTGTTCATTCACTTATATAAGAGAATGTGTTGCTCAATATAGTGACTACTTGTGACATGAGTCATAATGGGACTATAGAACCTAAAACATGGACTATCTTGACTTTTACTGCAGAAGTCTGCAAGCCCCTATAGTATAGCATTATCCTAACATGTATTAACCACCCTCTCTCATATACTAATAAATATTTATGCCATCATATTTCTTCGCTTTTGATATCTGCTGTCTTTGCTGAAATAAAAGAATTAGAGTCTGCCTAAAACTGACTGAAATACCACACTTTGCGTTGGGAGAGGGTGTAAAGGCTCTTGATTACATTCTGAAACAAACTATATTCTAACTGTACATAAATTTAACTCTGCTGATGACTGTTAAGGAATTTCATCCTTCAATCAGTTTCCATTTGCCCACTGCTCTTTTAGTTATACATTCCATTAATACTTCTCCCTACTAAGCAAGTTTTTTCTAGAAGCAAACTTTTAGAATCTATGGTATATTATTTAGCTGTCTGTGACTAGATAGCCAAAAATGGTCACCCCTCAGCTTTCAGCACGTATCCAATATCAGATACATAAATTATCAATGGAAATTTGTTGGCCAAATTCTACTGCAGAATGAATCTGAAATAAACTATTTTTCCTTGTTTGGGGACTTGCTTCTTTAAAACTGTGGGATTTTAAAATGTGTTAGAATTTGTTCCTTTCACTCCCATAAGAATGATTGCTATATGCATGAATTTCTGCCTTCAGCAAAGACTGTAACAATTTTTCACCTATTGGCCTTAGAGATTAATGTCTGTATGGGTGCCAGACCCTTCCGAAACTAGCTGCCAAATGTGTTATCTTCTAAATACTGAGCTCTGATCTTATCATTCCCTTTTGTAAAATGCCCTGGTATTCAGGAAACCATGCTGTTGATAAGTGAATTACACAAATATTACAGACTTTGATTTCCCTCAAACACCATAATTTCCATGCCCTATTCCAATAGCAATTGTTTGGCCATCTTGAAATTGACAATGTCTTAGGCAGAGATCATTGTATTTCCATTTGTTTAAGAGTGGCTATGAGAATAAAGAATTCTTAAGTGAAAAGTTTTAAAAATATATTAAATATTAAAATATTCTCTATGAAATGTTAAATTTTAAATTTGCAAATTTCATATTTGATGTCATGTAAATCAAATAACCGAGTTTTTTTGGTAAATATAATGGTAATGGTAAATTGCCATTTATTGGTAACTTAATGGTAGGATGGTAAATATAAAATTATTTTAAATGTAGGACTTTCAAAAGAACTGTTCTCAAAGCTACCGATTTTGATTCCATATTGCAGTTATTTTTCCCCTCTGTGAATCCCATTCACAGAGGGGAAAAATGTCAGTTTGCTCTGTACTATTAGGAAGAGCAATGCTTGGTCAAAAGGAAACAATAGCATTCGATGGAACTGGCTTTTCATTCTCCCTCTCCATTTCTATTTGCCAAATGCCCGATCTGCTTTTTATGTAAAACTTCAGATGTCTTCTTATTAATCAAGATTCTAATACATTCCAGATGAATAAACAACTTCAGAACTGCAGCACGTACCACTCTTCTTAACCCAGGATTTATTAGAGTCACCCTTTCCAAGATCTCTTAACTTAAAAAAGATGTTGTATTGTCCCCATTTCTACAGCTAGGGCCTAATAAATGCACTGAAACTATGTCTTTGTCCCTTTGTGATACAATATTCAGAGATTTTTTTCAATCCTATAGTGTAACATTATCCAAATCCTTTGAAACCCTAAGTAGTTTGTGCAAACTCAATCATCCGCATACAGAAATCATAGGCAATCAATACAAACGCAATATGTTAGTGATGACATTAGAGAAACGATGTCCCAGAATTCTTTGCAGCATGCAACAGAACATTGAATATTCACTATCTGGTACAAAGTGGCAGCCAAAACATAAAGCTCTAATTAAAAAGCACTCGTTGGTGAACAGCTAAATATTTTGCTTTTGAACTTTTCCTTATACAAGGAATAATTTGGGGAAATTATCTACACACATGGTATTGATTAGCTCAGGGCTGTGATTTCTCTGATTTCACACTGTTGATATTTCCATGGGAGTTTACCATGTAATTTAACCAATCAAAACATGTTCAAGTACTGATATTTAAAAATTAAATTCTGCTCAACAGTCATTATTTTATGTATTTTTACTTGTACCATTTTCAGGCTAGAGGAAAATAGGTCTTTCTCTATGTAATCAAAAGAAAACAGGACAGGGAAGTAATAATAAGGTGTAAAAGCACATATTATCCCAACGTATGTGGCTAATAGCTTTTGTATAGCATCAGTACTACCCGTCTTACTGCTTCCTGCTTACTAATGTTCTTACTAATACTGGACTCCTAAGGGTGGTTCTATAAATAAGACATTTATATAGAAAACTAGGAAAAAATGAAAGGTTATAATATTAACATACCAAACTCATTTTTAATTAAAGAAATAAAAAAGCCCAGTCTTTAGGGGGTTTGGGAAAATAAGGTAGTCAAATGAGACCAATTAACTTCATTAGCTTCTGCAAATACCTAGTTTTCTAACACATTCCTATTTTTCCATCTGCTCCATAGTTAAAATGTGTCTACAAATTAACATTTTATTTATGATTCAGGTTCTGATTCATAAAAATTATGCACGTATTATACAAAGGCCTAATACTTCATGGAAAAATACAGAGGACTACACTGCAGCTTATTTACCAATGTATTTTTTTCCTGAACACAGCGACCTAGATCACAAAGTACCACATGCTAGAAAAATCAGTGATACACCTTCCAGTCATTTCTGTCTTTCAGGTATGTTCCCCAGATACATTTGAAGAAGACAAACTTGCTTCTTTTCTATGTTCTTTTTTCTTTATTCTTATCTCATAGCAAATGGCATAGGAGTTTCTTTTTCAGTATCTTATAAAGTTCTCCCCACTTTGACCTGACATTCACATTAACTTCAAACCCCACAGTGCATCCATAATGCACTGGAAATGCTTTACATCTGAGTTTTAAATGCTATGCAAGTGCCTGTTCTTCCTACCAACTTAAACAGCAGCGCAGAGCTTTCAAAATACGTTGCAAGGGTAAACAAAAATCAGCATTGGGGAAAAGGGGGTGTGCTCATTCCATTTTAAGCATTTATAAAAACCTGATCCATAAGACAAACTGACTTTCATAGCACAGTATTTATTGCCATTCAACTATTCCTGAACTGAGAACAACAGGTACCTTTGTAAGTGGACTTGGGAGTTATTTAATTTCACTTAAACTTCTGTAAGTAAGTCTTTATCCCTTGCTGACATACCATTTTATTATTTTATTATTTACAGCAGTACCTGCTCATAAATCAAATCCACATACCTCTTATGATAATAAGAGAACAAAAAAAGTCAGGAAAGAATTGTCCTTTCAAACTCAATAATTTCAAGAAGCTGTATTTCTACACATTACTATGCTGGTCCCTGGCACTGGTTCTTTCTGAGGGGGCCTCTCACAGCTAAAGTATAAATTACTAGTCTTTCTCCATTTCTTAACACTACCAAATTCTTGAGACATTACTGATCTTGAAGGGAGGATATCATGTCAGGAGAATTTGGGGAAACAACTAGGATTTAAAAGCAACAGACTTACAACCTTTGTGATACACTCCTTTTACTTTCTGTGTAGCAAAATTGAGTATCTTTATTCTTCCTCATCAACTTTAAAAAAAACTAGGATGCTCAAAAATACCTATATATAGTATTTGAGCTTTTAACTTTCTGAAAAATGAAATGACACCACATGTCATGGGAGAAAGGCATGTTTCTGTTTAGATTTTGTGTTTCTAAAATATCACATTTGCTAAAATACAACAGAGCTGTCATAAGTCAAAGTTAAATAGAGTCAGCATTTCGGATACTGAAACAATGTGTTAATAAGGAATGAGCAGGATGTAATTTGCTTAGATCCTCTAGAGAAATACAGTTACAAGTCAGGAATCACTATTGAGGGCACCACAGGGCATGATATATGGCTTGGATTGTACCTCCAAAGAGTTCAAGAGCAGATGTATAAGGGAGCTATTTTCAAGCGCTTCTCTTCGGATAATTTTCACTCATAATATGAACTCAAATCCTTGCTTTGACTCTTGAGTTAAACCATGAGTCAAACCAAGAGTCAGACTCTTAAGTTTGACCATGTGGTGGTACAGAGATCTATTTATATGGTATGATACTATCTCAGAGAAGCAGCATCAGAAATCAGCTTATGGAGCACACTGTTTTTCAGCCCAGAGGAATTTGGTTCTTTGTCTCAAGTCCCATAAAAGTAACTGTCACTTTTCATTTTGGGTTCTAGATTCTATGTCCATGCCACCAGCAGACATGGACAGCGGTGCGTAATTGTGAGACTGAAAGGGCTGTCTGCACCATGCAACAAAATCAATAAAGCAATGCAAATGCAACAGAAATGATTCAGGGCTGATACATACTCATTTTGTCCTAAAGATAAAAAATGCATACAGAGTCTAAATTAATGTGATTCAATCCTATGTTGATAAGGCCGAATGAGATCAATCAGGTAGAAAAACATTACCTAGTAATAAAATAGCAATATGTCCAACAGCTATCACCCAGATAGCTGTCCACAGTTCTGATTTTTAATCAAATTCTCACTTACCGATACCCTAATTCTTATAAAACCAATGAGACTTCTTCTTCTTGGTAGAGGCTGATGGATTTGTGGCTGGGGCTAATTTATAGGTTTTTCTCCCTGATAATTTACATTTGGATCAAGGTATATTCCAGAAGCCCAATCTGAATTAATACGGTGTTCCAGCCCCCACAACTTTCCATACACCCCCAAGCAGTGGATCTGAGCTTGGAGCACAGAGACACCAAAGAAAGAAGCAAAATAAGAAATGGGAATGGGCCCATTCTACATACCAGTATCCCATTTTAAAAATGGACTTTCTCTAAATCTTAATTGATATCAGCTGTTTTCTGTGTGGGGGCGGTGGGGGGAAGGGGGAGAGGTTTGTAGCTTTATTTGATTACAGACCTTTGTCCTTAGATTTCTGCCCACCTCCACCTTTTCTATTCATATATAGACCCCTGGACCTATATAACGGATGGTGCCGCCCCTAAGAAAGAGGCTGAAAGGAATGAACTCCAACAATGAAAAAACCCAGCAAATGTTATGCAAATTTGTTATGAATCAAGCCAGAAGTACAAATTTACTACTTTGTGGCAAGCCTATAAAATAGCAATTTGTCTTACCGTATGTGCCATTTTAATGTATTCCAAACCGTGGGTATTGTCTATTTCTGTTAGCCAGATCATTCAAATTTTTAAGGGCAAAGTAAATATAAAGTGCTGCCTTTTTCATAATATGCAGCCACTGCATCTGTTTTTCTTGCTTCCGGCCCCACTGTGATCCAGGAACACATAATTGCTGCTTTCACTCCAGTTATCTGATCCTTACACAGAGCATCAACCTGTTTGTCATTACTTTATATTTTATAATCATTTTCAAACAGCTGCTTTCACTATCCTGGAAACAACTGTGACTTTTAGTAGTTAATGGGTTATAGCTCTTCATACACAGAGTAAAATGGGAGGTGGAAACTTTAACAATTTTTCTTCAAATTTGTATAAAGCTACAACCCCTATCATAAAACTCCAATATAAGCACTAGCTCAGAATATATACAGTGCTCATAGGTTCTTATTTCTGAAGATAAAGAAATATTTATTTATATATACCCTTTCCCTGCCATTTGACTTCTGATACAAACCAAGTAAATATTTCAATCTACATGTCATTCATATGCAATCCTAGGAAACATTTGCTTCCTTCACTCACTGGCTCATTCAACAAACCCCTATTGCATGCCAGTCACCTACAAGACACTGTGAGATGTGCAGAAGACACAAAAATGATAGTGACTCTGTCCTCATTCTCAAGGATCACAATACGCAATGAGCTCAAAATTTAATAAAGGTAACCTTATGTTCCAGCAATTCCCCTCCTGGGCACAGACTCAAAAGAAAGCAGGATCTGGGAAAAATATTTGGATACTCATGTTCATTGAAATGTTATTCACAATAGCCAAGAGGTGGAAGAAACCTAAATGTCCATCAGCAAATGAGTGGATGAAGAAAATACAGCATTCATATCAATGGAATATTATTCAGCCTTTAAAAAGGAGAAAATCCTGCAATATGCTACAATAATGTGATAATATTTCACATTATATAGGCTTCCCCAGTGGCTTAGTGTTAAAAGAATTGATCCCTGGAGAAGGAAATGGCAAACCAATATTCTTGCCTGGAGAATCCCATGGCCAGAGGTGCCTGTTGGGCTACAGTCCCCAGGGTTGCAAAGAGTTGGACATGGCTTAGTGACTAAATATACACACACACATTTCACATCATGCTACGTGACATAAGCCAGTCACAAAAGGACAAATATTTTATAACTTTACTTAAAAACACTTTCCAAGTTGTCAGAGATGCTTATAGATGATCAAATGTATATTTCCAAGTTCTCTGTATCTCTTCTAAGCAGAATTATGATGAATATAAGGTACCCAGAGCAATCAATCAAGTTCATGGACACAGAAAGGAGAAGGGTGGTTGCCAGGGGCTAGGGTGGGGGGAATGGGGAGTTGTTGTTTGATGGCCACTGAGCTTCAGTTTTTGCAAGATGAAGAGTCCTAGAAATTGGTTGCAAAACAGTGGGAAAGTACCCTACTGACCTGTACACTTAAAAATGGGTTAAGATAGTAATATGTTATACATACTTTACCATAGATAATTTTTTAAATTTAGCTGACTTCAAAAACATATGGAAGTATGATGCAACGAAAAACACATGTGCTTTAAGAGGAGCCCAGTGGAGATTCATGATGGGAGAGACTATGGCAGGCTGGAGTGCACAGCTGCATTCAGACTGGAGTGTATCAGAGGGGCATCCAACAGAAGTAGAGTTTCTGAACCTACCCTTGAGACTGGAAGGCTGAATAGAGACTCCCCAGGGGGGCAAAGTGCAGGAAGAGGATCCCAGAGGGCAGATGATGCAGAAAAAGCTCTTGCTCCAGAGTCCTTTGTGAGAAATTAGGGCAACCTAAAGTAGCAGCAAGAGCAGAGGTGGGAAGGAAAGTAGTATTGGGTGGGACATACAGATACGCAGGAAGCTGAAGAAAGAGACTGAGCTCCCTGATGGTGGAACAAGATATACAGAGTCTCAGAGAAAGATGGGTGGTCAAACAGTCCAGAAATACTGAGCATGCAATTGGGCTGACTTCAGAAGAAGGCCATGGAAAAGATACTTTCCATATATATACAATATATTATATATTATATATAAAGGAACTTTCTGAGTGAAGTATTAAAAAGCACAAGAAAAGACACAGTGATGAGAAAAGACTAATACAAATATAATAATACTAACACTAATATATATATATGAATGAATGAATGAATGAATGAAGTCACTCAGTCGTGTCCGACTCTTTGCAACCCCATGGACTGTAGCCTACCGGGCTCCTCTGTCCATGGGATTTTCCAGGCAATGATATTGGAGTGGATTGCCATTTCCTTCTCCAGGAGATCTTCCCAACCCAGGGATCGAACCTGGGTCTCCCGCATTGTAGACAGATGCTTTACCATCTGAGCCACCAGGGAAGTCTTATATATAATACTAATACTAATATATTATATATAATACTAATACTAATATATATATTATATATATATTTATAGGAACTTTCTGAGAGCAGTATTAAAAAGCACAAGAAAAGACACAGTGATGAGAAAAGATTATACAAAATGAGGCTAGAGAGGGAGGTTACAGGCTGTCATCGGTGGCGGAAACTGGAGGGTAAACATTGGACTCATTGTTTTAGGAACTTCTGTTGCCTTGAGGAAAACAGAAATGATAATTAACTTAGGTAAATCTAAGTTCTTTCATTTAGCTCAGACTTTATCATGTTTAAGGAGGAATATTTAGTTGATCTCCATTTCAGCCCATTGCTCAACTTGGTCAGGACGGACTTTTAAGCTCAACGTGAGTATCAAGTTAGGACTGAGTCTTAGGAAAGAGCCCACTGCACAGCTAGGGAAGGGTGTCAGGGTTCAAACAACACATCTGCCTGCAACTACCTTCATGATTTTAAAAACATCACTTATGGTTCAAACCTTAGTTTCTATTCTTGGTAAAATCAGGAGAGACTACATTCCTATACTGTTTTCTGGCTGGGAAGTTCTAAAACTCTATGACTGTCTCCAAGGGGAGGGCCCGCTGCCTGAGAGTCAGAAATTCATTCACAGGTGACATTTTCTTCTCTTTGTCCTGCCATGACTACGCTGAGTCCCTGAAGTCAAGGAGAAGGCTTCCTAGAAATTGATACATCCTGATCTAGCAAGATAGGTTATGGAAACTTCTCTTCCCTGGAAAACACTTTCCAAGATGTCAGAGATGCTTGTGGATGATCAAATGTATATTTCAAAATTCTCTGTATTTCTTTTACTCAGAAAGGTTGGCCCATGCTTCTGAAGAACTGAGAGACTTTAAAGAAATTCACATCCCATTATGATGGGTACAGCCCATCAACTTTCTAGTTTCTCTTAAATTTAGTTTTCTCTTCAATACGTTAGATAAACCCTCAGAACATTAAATACATAGACACATACACACATACTCCTTCACATTGAAAAATAAAATGTCTTTCAGTTTATGTATTAACTGGGGTTCTCTGTGTGGTATTCCCCTCTATATCTATAGATTACAGATTAAATAAAGACAGCTATATATTCAATTATTTATATCAAAGACACTCATAATTATTATGAATATAATATAAAGAGGTAAACAACACCTTTCCGTTTGTCACCTTCCCTGTTTTCTCAAGAAGTCACTTGCTTTGTTTCACGTTCAGTAGCTGTTATTGATGATAAGGTTTGGATAATACCACAGGAGAATTGCCTTTATTCCAGCAACTGAGCATTCTCAGAATATGCCCATAGACTAATACAAAATGTACAGCTTGCCCAACATGAATTACAGTGATAGGATTAGGCCCAAAGGGATCTATGACAACTCTCTACAAGCAACTGAAAGGTGCAAAAGGCAAGGAGGGAAAAGAATTATTTAAAGAGGTCCGAGGTATATGTGAAGAGAGATTAAATTAAGCAAAGGAAAATTCAGGTTTTATCTTAAGAAAAAAAAAAAAATCCTAATGGCAATATGTGAAAAGAACAGCTTCCGGAGAAATGCGTGGGAAGCCTTGATACTGGAGAAAATTCTAAGCGTACGTGAAACGTCTCTGGGGATAGAGCATACGGGGGAATCCCATGCTAGCCAGAGGAGAGCCTGCTGACCCATCAGCTTATCTACCTTCTGTTTCTACAGCCCTATGGATTCTTCTGAAGAAAAATGAGATTCAAGACTGAGAATTACAAAAATGATCCTGGAGATAGGTCATCTCTTTATCTGCAAAGAATGACCACCCATGTGGGCTTCCCAGGAACTTCCTGTCCATCTACTACAATACAATATATGAAAATGCTCTGTAGTCATCAAGAACTATTTAGCTATAAAATATTATAATAGAAATAATAGCTATCATTTACTGGGTAATTATTAATACAATGTTCCAGGCACCCTGCTATGTGCTTTCCATATATCAAGTCATTTATGCTTCACAAAAATCCTTCACAGATGAGGAAACTCAGGCTCCATATATGTCCATGGAAGATTCAAATCCATGCAGTTCAAGTTCAGCTCTCAGCTCCCTGTTCTGAGCTATTATCAACAACAGGGCTACCTGCAGAGTCCACACTAAAAGGCGAGCCAGTCTATTCCTTGATCTTCCTCCCAGGCCTGGGGGTATAGAGAGGGAAGCCTGAAAGGCGGGTTACTCCTCCTTGGGGGGTTAGATCAAACCTTGAGCTGACTTTAAATGGCCCTTTCTAGCTAAGGTCTCAACTAAGTTTGGGTTTGTAATTGAGCAGAAAAGAAAGTTTTGAAGCAGCTCTTTGATTCAATTCTTGTGACCTTTGTGAAATAAACCTTCTTAAGACTGAGTTATGATATCAATTTGCTTCAATCCAACAAATATGTACACTCTTATGCACCCCAGGGGCTCATCTCTAGCAGGGGATCAGATTAGGTCATGCCCAAAGTAGCTGAGGAGGACACTCCAAGCACAAACTTCTAGAAGCAGAGATAAGAATAGGGCTGATGGGAGTGGAGTGGAAAACAAAGATTCAGAAATGTAACAAAGCCAGGGGTCCAGGCAAAATAGGATCAAGACCATTCATTCCTGCCATACGTGCACCACAGTGCTTTGTTGAGTGCCTGCCACATACCAGGGACTGGAACACAGCCATCAATACAGCAGGATTTCAGATTTGATGGAGCTTATGGGGTAGTCGGATGACAGATATCACACAACAGATGTTCTGAGAGGATGCGATCATGGACACACCTAGATGGGGGCTCTGGGAAGTCGCCCTGGAGGAAAAGCCCCTTAAACAAGGAGGGAGAAGAGGTGAGGGGAAGGGGTTGTCTCCAAATGCAAAGCATAGCACAGGGAATAGACTGGGGAGGAAAAGTGCTTGGTCAGTTCAAGGAACTGTGCACAAGTGGTGCTGGAGCCAGTGGCAGGGGCTGCAGAGCTCGACTTAGGCAAATTACAAGGAAGCACAGGACACAGAAAGTACTCAAGTTCTGGGGGCTTCCCTGGTGGTCCAGTGGTTAAGATACCTGCCTTGCAATGTAGATGACGTGGGTTCAATCCCTGGTTCAGGAACTAAGATCCTATAAGCCATGAGCTTCTGAGCCTACAGGCTGCAACTAAGCTTGAGTGTTTTAACTACTGAGTTTGCTGCAATGCAGATCCTGCCTAAGATCCCAATAAAGAAAATATCCAAATATAAAATGGAAAGAAGGCACTTAAGTTTATTCTAAGAGTCTTGGGAAATCATGGAAAGCTTCTGAGCATGAACTGATTTGGTTCACAGGCAATAAAACGCAAGAGTAAATGCCAGTCTTCAGGTCAGACATAGCCTAGGTTCAAATCTGAGTTCTGTCACTTACTTACTGTGTGACCATATGAGATAAATATGCTCATAGATAAAATGGGAATATAACAAAACCTATACGTACCTCTCCTAAGGCTTGTTTGGAAGATTAATTTAGCAGATGTTAGCAAAGTGATTAGCACCTATCATGGCACACAGTCAGCATTCAGAAGGACAGGGAGCATCATGGGGGGAGCGGCTATGCAATATGGAAGCTGTGCTTGCATGCTAAGTCCCTTCAGTTGTGTCTGACTCTTTGCGACCCTATGGACTGTAGCCCATCAGGCTCCCCTGTCCATGGGATTCTCCAGGCAAGAATATGGAGTGGGTTGCTCCAGGGGTTTTTCAGACCCAGGGATCAAACCCACATCTCTTAAGTCTCCTACACTGCAGGCAGGTTCTTTATCACTAGCGTCACCTGGGAAGCCACCGTTATGGAAGCTGTGTGTTACCTGCTCAGTCATCTCCAACTCTTTGAGAGTCCATGGACTGGGGCCCGCCAGGCTCCTCTGTCCATAGGATTTCCTAAACAAGAATACTGGAGTGGGTTGCCATTTTCTTCTCCAAGGCATCTTCCCAAGCTAGGGATCAAACCTGGGTCTCCCACATTGCAGGCAGATTCTTTATGGTCTGAGCCACTTGGGAAGACCCATATGGAAGTTAAGAGCATGGAATGTGGAGGAAGAGAGCCTTAGGTTACTCAATCTTTTCATCAGAGCATCAGCATCTTCATTCCAAAAACTCCCAGATTTCTTTTAAAAAATATATTGAGGAAAATACAATGTAGTGTGTCTAGCACATAGTAACTTCTCAATAAATTATAACCATTATTACTATTGCTAAAACTCTATCACAAAATTTTATACTTTTTGGCATGTTTTTCAAAGAAGTGGATTGCCTACAATTGCCACTACTCCTGCATCAGATGCTTATTTACTGCAACTCCTCAATCCTTAGAAAACCTTTACCAGTGCTATGTTATCTCTCCAACCTTCAAAACCCCCATGAGATTCATAGCTACAGACAAAAATACTGAAGCACCCGGACAGTGAAACCACACAAGGAGTCAAAGAAGGAAATACAGGCCACAAGAGTTCAGCTCAAACATAACCGCTCCTTCATAAATAATAGATACCATTTTTACTATTAAGGCACAATTTCAACAGAGCGAAATACCGAAACCTGGAAACCTTTTATCCAGAACACATTATTAAGCAAGATTCTTCGGTTTTTGTCTCTGAGCTTCTAGCCTTCTAAAGGGCGAGTGCAGCTGTTGCAGTGTGAGTGCAGGGGTCCGCGAGGAAGTTTGGACCTCTGGGGATCCATCTCGAGTCATCGGGAGTTGGGTTCAATGTTAGTTGCATCACTGGGCTTCCAATTACTAGCAAGACAGAGACTTGGGGGCAAATGAGTTAATACCTTTTGTAACGAACTAAATACTTTGCCTATTTGTAAGCAGAAGCTCGAGGATGAGCTTTAAAGCTCAGATAGATAACTAGTGAGAACCTACTGTCCAGCACGGGTTTCCCAGGTGTCTCAATGGTAAAAATATTGGCCTGTCAATGCAAGAGATACAGGAGATGCAGGTTCGATCCCTGGGTCGGGAAGATTCCCCTGGAGAAGGAAGCAGCAACCCACTCCAGTATTCTTGCCCGGGAAATCCTATGGACAGAGGAGCCTGGTGGGCGACAGTCCATGGGGTCACAGAATTGGATACAGCTAAACGACTAAGCGTGAGCACAGTGCGGCACAGGGAAGTCTACTCAGTGCTCTGTGGTGACCCAAACGGGAAGGAAATCCACAGAAGAGGGGATATATGTATCTCTGTAGCTGACTCACTTAGCTCTGCAGCAGCAACTAACACAATATTGTAAAGCAACTATACTCCAATTGGAAAAAAAAAAAAAATCAGACTCTATTCTGAAGGGCATCCTCTTTCATGAGTATCCCACACCTCAGCATAAATGAGACTGATTCCCGCTAATTTGTTTTCCTATTTTAAACTGTTTTAACTTTTTGTCCAATGTTGGAGTATAGTTGATTAACCATGTTGTGCTAGTTTTGGATGTACGGTGGGCTTCCCTGGTGGCTCGGATGTAAAGAATCTGCCTGCAACACAGGAAGCCAGGGTTCAATCCCTGGGTCAGGAAGATCCCCTGGAGAAGGGAATGGCTACTCACTCCAGTATTCTTGCCTGAGAATATAACGGACAGACGAGCTTGGCGAGCTACAGTCCACGGGGTCACAGAGTTGGACATGACTGAGCGACTAACGCTTTCATTTTTTTTCATAGCTGAATAACCATGTTGTATTAGTTCCGGGTGTACAGCAAAGTGGTTCATTTATACACATACATGTGTCAATTCTTTCTCCAATTCTTTCCCCATTTAGGTTGTTACAGAATATTGAGCAGAATTCCCTCCCCATTCAATTTTATAGTTTTCTGCTTTTGCCATCCTCATCAGGCAGTGTATACAGTACATGGACAGGGCCTAATAAGGTTTTGCCTATTCAGTGCAAGACTGCATCATCCCAGATTGTCTAGTCACAACCTATATGTCACTTTTCCTATACTTATAAAGAGGCGGGAGGAAAAACAAAAAGCCAAGAGATTGTGTATGATCTGCTTCTTCTTTAATGCAGCCCCTCTGCCCTCTCACCTTCTCCCCATTTCTGCCCATCTCTCCGTTCCCCCTTCCATCTCTCCTTTTTCCTTTTTTCTTTCTTTCTATATATATATACACATATTTACACATACATACATATGTGTATATTTTCTTTAAAATTCTTTAAAAAATTTTAACTTTAAAACCAAACAGGGCTACCCTGGTGGCTCAGTAGTAAAGAACACACCTGCCAATGCAAGAGACACAGGTTCCGTCCCTAGTTCGGGAAGATCCCACATGCCTCAGAGCAACTAAGCCCATGAGCCACAGCTATTGAGCCTGGACTCTAGAGCCTGGAAGATGTAACTACGGAAGCCCACGTGCCCAAGAGCCTGTGCTCTGCAGCAAGAGACGCCACTGCAATGAGAAGTCTGTGCCCCCCAGCTACAGAGTAGCTCCTGCTCTCCACAACTAGAGCAAAGCCCTGCAGCAGTGAGGACCCAGCACAGCCAGAAATAAACACATGACATTATTATTTAAAAAAAAAAAAACAATCAACAAAGAGATCGAGCTGACATTGTCCAGTCTTGATATGGTGGCATTCTGCCCAGGTGGGGCTCTACAAGCTTGTCTCTCAGTAGAATGAACTGACAGGAAACCAGTCCTGCTGAAAGTTCTATATCTACCAGCCATGCCCAGAGTGGCTGACCCTGACCATAACTTATTACCCACCCCCTGCTAGGCTGAAAGACTCCAGCATTTGACCTCACTAGCACTAAAGAAAGGGAGGCAGACTTTTTCAAACAAACAGAGCAACAGACCAAACATCCTAAAACTTTTTTAAGTTTTTACTAGGGTTATAAAATCCTTAGTTAGGTCAACAAACAGTGAAGAGATAGTAGCACAATGGACAATAGGGTTTGCCTTATAAAGAACAGACTGGACAAGAAGTCCCTATATAGTACATGTAAACAACCACTTCTGTTCTTCTCCATCCCCACAGCAGCAGAGTCTTCCATGCTCCTGACCTGCTCTGAAAACACAGGTAGAAATTATAGGAAATCTGTGAGCTCAGAAATAGAATGAATTACTATTTTTTAAACAAAAAGAATAACAGCTTAAGGCAGACACCTTCCCCTGGGGTTGCTCACTCCTGAAATAGTGTACCCCTTTCTGGGAACTCCTGTGTCCCCAAATGACTTCCTTCCTTAGACCCGAGTGATCTTTTCTCCACTTTGTTACACTACCCAAGGGCCACCAATTAGCTTATTGAAAT
Organism: Capra hircus; assembly: GCF_001704415.2. NCBI lineage: Eukaryota > Metazoa > Chordata > Mammalia > Artiodactyla > Bovidae > Capra > Capra hircus. The sequence continues at coordinate 31,796,667 of NC_030831.1, read as the reverse complement.
AATAGACCTTTCCTTTATAAAATACAAAAACATCTGGGTTAAAACCATGAAGAGATATTAGAATGACCAACATAAGGGACACTGACAACACCAAATGTTGAAGACGACCAGGAGCAACAGAAACTCTCATTCACTGTTGGTGGCAAAATAGTCCAGCTACTGCGGAAGACAATTGGCAGTTTCCTGCAAAAATTAAGATATTCTTACTGTACAATCCAGCAATCATGCTCTTTGGTATTGACCCCAAGGAATTGAAACCACATGTCCTTACAAAAACCTGCACATGGTTGCTTATAGCAGTCTTATTCATAACTTCCAGATTTGGAAACAATCAGGATGTCCTCAACTATGTGAATGGATAAACCGTGATATATCCAATGGAATTCAATCAGCACTAAAATGAGCCATCAAGTCATTGAAAGACATTGAGGAACCTAAATATATATTACTAAGTAAAAGAAGCCAATCTGAAAAGGCTCAACTGTACGAGTCAATCTATATGATATTCTTGAAATGGTAAAACTAGAAAAAGAGACGGTAAAAAGATCAGTGGTTGCCAAGGGCAGCAGGGAGACAGTGAAGAATAAGCGGAGCACAGAGGATTTTAGGACAGCGACACTACTCTGTGTGATACCATAATGATGGATACGTGTCATTGCACATTTGTCCCACCCTACAACAGAACTTACAACAGCAAGACTGAAGCCTAATGTGAACGATGGACTTCAGGGGATTATGATGTTCATGGAGGTTCATCAGTTGTAATGAATGGACCACACTGTTGAGTGATGTTAACAATGAGCGAGGTTGTGTGGGGCTGGGGTCCATGGGAAATATCTTTACCTTCCCCCCAGTTTTTATGTAAGCCTAAAACTGCATTTAAAAAGTCTTAATAAAAAACGTCGAGGAAGATTAAGACCATATCGGTTGGTTATTCACACTTAGCATAAGTTTGCTCCAATTAGCAGTTCATTTGCTATTCGACAAATATTTACTGAATATTTACTATGACCAAAGAAAAATAGAATCTCTGCCTTTATGAAGCGCATGGTTCAGAAAAGCAATTAAATAAGTAATTAAAATAATTAAGTGTTAAGTTTTTTGAGCTAGTAAGTAAATATAAGGCAAAATAAAACCATACTGTTAATACCTAGCTAAAACAGATCATATTGAAGGAACAGGCAGTCTGCCTATGGCAGAGGTTAAGTTTAAGAAGAGGGTCCCTGAACCACTAGGATAGGAAATAATGTAAAGGATATCCCAGAGGGGGTTTAGAGTGGCTGAAGCACCTGACATGCTAGGAGACCTACAGAAAGAATTAGAAGGTGGAAATGGGCTGAGGAGGGAAGCAAAGAGACTTCCAAGAAGGAGGCTTCTTTATTTCAAATTTTCTCTGAACATCAACCTAGACGCTCTTGGTGGGTAACTGGGAAGTGGGGAAGAAGAGGAGCAATGCAGGGGCTGAGCAGCATTAGAAGTGACCAGCAAGATAGCTCCTCTTCTGTTTTGTAATTATTGGCTTGGACAATCCTAAACAAACCACTATCTGACACCCTTTCCAATTACAAGAATGATGGTGGTAAGGCATGTCCAACTCTTGTGACCCCATAGACTGTAGCCTGCCAGTCTCCTCTGTGTAAGGGATGCTCCAGGCAAGAATATTGGAGTGGGTTGCCATTTCCTTCTCCAGGGGAACTTCCGAACCCAGGGATGGAACCTGGGTCTCCTGCACTGCAGGCAGATTCTTTACCGACTGAGCTACGAGAATATTTTATTACAAATCTCAGATCTCTTAAAACCAAAGTAAGAATGAGTCTCATTGAACCCCAGGTCAAAAGAGTATAAACGCATCCAGAATTGTAAGGTAACTTTGATATTTAAGGCTTCTCTGGTGGCTCAGACTATGAAGAATCTGCCTGCAATACAGGAGAGCTGGGTTCAATCACTAGGTCAGGAAGATCCCTTAGAGAAGGCAATGGCAACCTACTCCAGTATTCTTGCTTAGAGAATCTCATGGACAAAAGAACCTGGCAGGCTACAGTTCATGGGGTCATAAAGAGTTAGATACGACTGAGCAACTAACACACACTTGATATTTAAACTCAGTTCCCAGTACCTAAAACATGGAGAGACACAAATTTCTTCCATCCTTCAAACTACTGATTCTTACCATGATCAAATTACATAATTACATAATCTTAGTTAACTCTGATTGATGAGAAAAAATTTAGGTTAATAATTTTCTTAACCTATCTACAAAACTGGTTGAATAGGTCATTAGAATTTTCATTAGAATGTCAAACTTATGACTCTGATACTGTAACTATTTAAAATTTAACAGAGCCAAATTTTTCCATGTAGTAAAATATTTTTATATCCAAGCTGTTCTATTCTTTTCAAATAGGTACCATAAAATGGTACCGGTATCCTCATCATTACGATGTATATAAGTCAGACACCCCACCCAAATAGTTTCCAACTTTCTAAAGTCCTTGGGCTTCAACTATTTCTCCATGATATAAATTAATCCACCTAATCTGTAGAGCTATGGGGATTAAAGGAAAGGACCAGGACATTTGTCCCTGCTGTTTTCACTCTATCATTTTGTTCCAATATTTTCAATACAACAATGTTGAAAACAAGCATTTTTAAACAGAATTTTGCCACTACTGATGAATTTTTATCATTAAAGAATTTTGAGAAGTGAACCCAACTGAGATGGTTAAATTCCTTCATCAGTTCCTTACATAGCACAAACTATTCTATGTTTCCTATGCTCATTCTTATTTCACTGAAATTATTTTCATTAGGATCAACCCATTTTTATTAAGATTACCATAATTCAATTCATTTATCAGTTTTTGCCTGTTTCAAACACCTTGTGAGTTTTAAGATGAACATTCCTACCAGGTTCAATTTCTCTGGTTCAAATGTTGAAGATTTACATTTTGTCATTCTTCTGTCCATTTTATTCAAAATCAAATTTGGGGGAGTGACATTTACAACATCATCAGGCTTTATTTTTGTGTTGATTATTTCTTCTAGCAATTTTCATTATTAGTTAAACAAAAACCTGGAAGTTCTGCTTGTCTTAGCTAAATCAAGAAAATATCATCAGATATTTTGTGAGACAGGGAATCAGACAGGAAAAGGGAAAAATAGAAGAAGCTGAGGGCAAGAAGGAGGAGAGGAAGGGGACAAAAATACTGACACCATGAAAAAGAAGAAAGTACAGAGGGAGAAAACAGCATAGAAGAAAAGAGAGGAAGCAAACGTCTGTAGGCAGCACCTGCCTCTCAACTGAGCTGTGAACCCAAACTGTGCTAACATAAATAGCTAGATTGATCAATTGATAGATGATTGGAAAAGAAAAAAAGTCTGTAGGCAAAGTCAAAGCATATTCCTAAAGACTGAAATAACAGAGGCTACATGTCATCAGGGACCAAAATGAATAGTTTCATTAAATGAGACGGTATAAGTAGGTTTCATAGTATTAAGTTGTTCTGTTGTAAGGTGGTCATAGGTTATCTCCAAAACTGGAAGACATCCAACTGTGTTGGTCATCCAACTGTTAATAACACACATTAAAAAAAAATACATAAAATAAAATTCTAAACTTCAGTCAGCTTCCAGCATCATTCCCATCCCACCATCTCTCTCTTTCTCCATCTCACACACACACACACACACACACACACACACACACACACACACACACCCCAAATGTTTCACTCCTGTTGTCCTTTACTATCCTGTTCAAAATGCTTATCCTGGTGCTGACTTTTGAGAACAGCAATGCAGGGGGAAGAGGAGAAGCCAAAAACCAAGAAGAGAGTAGCTAGATGTACACCTCTCCCTTTCTTGGACTCAGGACTGGCCCTAAGTAGGTTTTTTGTTTGTTTTTAAAATTTTTGTCAGACTGCAGTTGACTTACAATGTTGTGTTAGTTTCAGGTGTACAGCAAAGTGAATCAGTTATACATACACATATATCCTTTTTTTTTTTAGATTGTTTTCTCATATAGGCCATTACAGAGTATTGAGTAGAGTTCCCTGTGCTATACATTAGGTCCTTATTAGTTATCTATTTTATATATATCGTAGTGCATATGAGTCCCTTGGACTGCAAGGAGATCCAACCAGTCCATTCTGAAGGAGATCAACCCTGGGATTTCTTTGGAAGGAATGATGCTAAAGCTGAAACTCCAGTACTTTGGCCACCTCATGAGAAGAGTTGACTCATTGGAAAAGACTCTGATGCTGGGAGGGATTGGGGGCAGGAGGAGAAGGGGACGACGGAGGATGAGATGGCTGGATGGCATCACGGACTCGATGGACGTGAGTCTGAGTGAACTCTGGGAGATGGTGATGAACAGGGAGGCCTGGCATGCTGCGATTCATGGGGTCGCAAAGAGTCGGACACGACTGAGCGACTGAACTGAACTGAACTGAACAGTGCATATGTGTCAATCTCATTATCCCAATTTATCCCCCCTCTTAATCTCTGGGAACTATAGGTTTTTTCATACATGTGTGACTCCACTGGTGTTTTGTAAATAAGTTCATTTATAGCCTTTCTAAAAAAAAGATTCTGCATATAAGTGATATCATATGATATTTTTCTTTCTCTGTCTGACTGACTTCACTCACGCTAGGTAGATTTTATGAGCAAGATAAAAGTGCATTATACTTCCCTAATTTTCTTCCTAAACTTACTTACTGTTGTCTAGTTTCTCTTTTGCCATGACATCAGAGGCCTCATTCTACTCAGAGACACCCCCCCACACACAACTTCAAGGACACTCTATCCAGATTATTCAGACATCTAGAGGTGTAGATATCAACACTTCTCATCCATCAGCCCTTCCCACTCAATGTTCAGTCCCCACAATACAACTGATCTCCAGCTCTGAATAGAAATCAATCCAATTAAATCATTTTCCACTTATTTGTAAACAACTAACCTGGAATGTGAAGTCAAGTGGGCCTTAGAAAGCATCACTACAAACAAAGCTAGTGGAGGTGATGGAATTCCAGTTGAGCTATTTCAAATCCTGAAAGATGATGCTGTGAAAGTGCTGCACTCAATATGCCAGCAAATTTGGAAAACTCAGCAGTGGCCGCAGGACTGGAAAACATCCAATCCCAAAGGACGGCAATGCCAAAGAATGATCAAACTATCGCACATTTGCTCATCTCACATGCTAGTAAAGTAATGCTCAAAATTCTCCAAGCCAGCCTTCAGCAATACGTGAACCGTAAACTTCCTGATGTTCAAGCTGGTTTTAGAAAAGGCAGAGGAACCAGAGATCAAATTGCCAACATCCGCTGGATCATCGAAAAAGCAAGAGAGTTCCAGAAAAACATCTATTTCTGCTTTACTGACTATGCTTTACTGACTTTGACTGTGTGGATCACAATAAACTGTGGAAAATTCTTCAAGAGATGGGAATACCAGACCACCTGACTTGCCTCTTGGGAAACCTATATGCAGGTTAGGAAGGAACAGTTAGAACTGGACATGGAACAGACTGGTTCCAAATAGGAAAAGGAGTACGTCAAGGCTGTATATTGTCACCCTGCTTATTTAACTTCTATGCAGAGTACATCATGAGAAACGTTGGACTGGAAGAAACCCAAGCTGGAATCAAGATTGCTGGGAAAAATATCAATAACCTCAATATGCAGATGACACCACCCTTATGGCAAAAAGTGAAGAGGAACTAAAAAGCCTCTTGATGAAAGTGAAAGAGGAGAGTGAAAAAGTTGGCCTAACATTCAACATTCAGAAAATGAAGATCATGGCATCCAGTCCCATCACTTCATGGGAAATAGATGGGGAAACAGTGGAAGCAGTGTCAGACTTTATTTTTGGGGGCTCCAAAATCACTACAGATGGTGACTGCAGCCATGAAATTAAAAGATGCTTACTCCTTGGAAGAAAAGCTATGACCAACCTAGATAGCATATTCAAAAGCAGAGACATTACTTTGCCAACAAAGGTCCGTCTAATCAAGGCTATGGTTTTTCCAGTAGTCATGTATGGATGTGAGAGTTGGACTGTGAAGAAAGCTGAGTGCCAAAGAATTGATGCTTTTGAACTGTGGTATTGGAGAAGACTCCTGAGAGTCCCTTGGACTGCAAGGAGATCCAACCAGTCCATTCTGAAGGAGATCAACCCTGGGATTTCTTTGGAAGGAATGATGCTAAAGCTGAAGCTCCAGTACTTTGGCCACTTCATGTGAAGAGTTGACTCACTGGAAAAGACTTTAATGCTGGGAGGGATTGGGGGCAGGAGGAGAAGGGGACGACCGAGGATGAGATGGCTGGATGGCATCAGGGACTCCATGAACTTGAGTTTGAGTAAACTCCAGGAGTTGGTGATGGACAGGGAGGCCCGGTGTGCTGCGATTCATGGGGTCTCAAAGAGTCGGACACAACTGAGTGACTGAACTGAACTGAACCAAATTGTAATTTAGCACTCTCAACAGCACTTTAAAAATAGCTTGAATCTTAATAAAATTTAATTCCCTATAAAAAGTTTTAAAGATTAAAGAGTTAGAAAAGAAATTTTGATAGGTAGCCACACTGCAAGTAGGCCAGCCCTACCAGGAAGCTTCTCTGACTCCAGTTCTATATTCTCAGATGTTTGAAAGGTCAAACTTTTGTTTTCTATAGTGAATGTAAGCAGTAGAAACAGGAGGGCATCTGTGATTTGTATGTAGTGAAGAGGGCAAATGTGGGTACTTGAGAAGTAGCCTGGTATAGGAGTTAAGAGCGTGGAATCCCAAGGCAGGTTGCCTGAGTTCAAATTCTAGCTCCACCACCATGCACCATTTATGTGACTCTGGACAAGTTACCTAGCCTCTGGGTTCCACGGTTTCCCCTTCTGTAAAAGGGAGATAATAATATCATTACCTAAACCTGATTGTTATAAAGGTATATATAGTACTTAGAGGGCTTCTCTGGTGGTGAAGTGGTGAAGAATCCGCCTGCCAATGCAGGAGCACGGGTTTGATCCCGGCAACCCACTCCAGTATTCTTGCCTGGAGAATCCCACTGGGAGAGGAGCCTGGTGGGCTAGAGTCCATGGGGTCACAAAGAGTCAGACACGACTAAGCAACTAAACAACAATAACTCATAGTACTTAGAACAGAGCATGAAACATAGAAAGATTAGTTGCAACTGTTAGTGCACATAGATTGCTCATAAGTCATAAATTTTTTTAAAGATTTTTTGAAGTGGACGAATTTTAGTCTTTGTTGAGTTTTTTACAATTTTGCTTCTGTTTTATGCTTTGGTTTTTTGGCTGTAGGCAAGTGGGATCCTAGCTCCCCAACCATGGATCAAACCCAAAACCCTTTATTGGAAGGCAAAATCTGAATGACTGGCTCACCAGGAGGGTAGTTCCCTAAGTCATAAGAACTTTTAAATCAGCTGTGCTGTGCTCAGTCACTTTAGCTGTGTGCAACTCTTTGTGATCCATGGACTGTAGCCCACCAGGCTCCTCTGTTCACGGGATTCTCCAGGCAAGGATACAGGAGTGGGTTGCCATGCCCTTCCCCAGGGGATCTTCCCAACCTACAGATCAAACCAGCGTCTTCTGCACTGGCTGGTGGATTCTTTACCACTAGTGCTACCTGGAAAGCCTGGTACATTGTATAGAGGCATTAGTACAAGATATCTGCTACCTGTCCATAATGGCTATTTTGCAGTTGAGCTGACTATAGTTTCCTATTATTACAAATAAAGGCAATAAAAATTATTAGGTAGACTCATAGAACTTAAGAGCAGAAAGGGCTCTACTATTTCAAAGGCATCAGCCAACAAATACTAAGTTGAAGGCCAAAAGATTAAAAAAACTCATGCAAGCTCAGAGGCAGAGATGGAACAGCCAAAGGCAGAATCCAACCTTCATACCCCCTGCCTTCTTTCACTTTCAGAGACAGAGAGAAGAGCCTTCAGCTACAATGCAGACACCTTGATGTTCTAGCTTCTTGGGTCTCTACTGTAAGAGTTATCAGTCCCACGGTGTAGAGAATCCTTTGCTGGTAGGGTATTCCTTTGTGTGTAGAATACTGAGCAACCAGCAATTCCACAAGAAATCTCTCAGTAGAATCAGCAGTCATGGTGATTTCAGCTTGTTTTAGGAGAAACCGGGAAAATTTTCCTATATAGATTCTGCATGACCACCTAGCAGTCTCTCTTGCTTTCTTAAGTCTGTGGCCCAAATACTTCTGCAGTCAGCTGATTCGAGTAGGTTGTCATCTAACTATATAAAATGGAAATGATTACCATACCACTGAACACAATTAATCACATGGCATTTATTAATGGCTAATGGTATATGGGCTTTCCAGCTGGCGCTAGTGGTAAATACCTACCTGTCAATGCAGGTTTGATGCGAATTCGACCCCTGGGTCAGGAAGATCCCCTGGAGAAGGGAATGGCAACCCACTCCAGTATTCTTGCCTGGAGAATCCCATGGACAGAGGTACCTGGAAGGTTACAGTCCATGGGGTTGCAGAGTCGGACACAACTGAAGCAACTTCACACACACACACACACACACACACACACACACACACACACATATGCAACAGTGGTATATGAAGTAGAATTTCATTGACAAAATATTTTCTCAAAGATTACACATGATTGAAAAACAGAGGATCTACTATCACAACAAAATGGGAGAAGCAGTCTCATTGGACAGGAAATCTAACAGTTCAAAGGAGCTGAATCTACTCATATTTATGATCCAGTTGTGGGCAGGTACTTTGGAATAATGAAGAAATACTTACATACCACCAGACATTCAATGTAAAATTCTCGGGGCATTCTTCAGACTTGTTTTCAAAATGAAATAAGATGTTGTGTCTAGTGGATGGGAGAGTTGTCATTTGAATATATTTACAGCATCTTAAAAGTCTGTTGTGGGACTTAAGGCTTGTCCCCTCGAATCCCTCCTCATTGTTGTATATTTAACTTTACGTCTGTCAGGCACGGCAAGCACTTCAATCTCCCACTGTTCAACCAAGCATCAGAGCACAGAGAAAAAAAAAGGTTCCAACCCCAAAGGGGGAAAAAAATCAGAAATAAGGAAGAAAAAGAGAAAAACTTACAAATCTTATCTGGGCTTTCATTCAAAACAAATTCTTTATCCAACCTATAAAATATTGCCAAAAAAGCTTGCTATGGTGCAAACACTCAATCATCAAGGAACTGAAAAATTTATGGTGGATTTCCTGCCGATTTGTGGGGCTACTGGGTCCTACTGTGATAAAACTCACAGAGTATGACAGGCATTTGAATAAACCTTTCTATCATGGAACCTGGGTTCTGCAAAGGATGAACTTTAAGATTTTCTTCCAATACAGCTTGTGAAGCAAAAAAAAAAAGAAAAAGAAAGTGAAGCCAAAGATAACAGTAAAAGGGACACAAATACGCTTCTTATTTTTTTTAAACTAGCATCTAGAGCTCTGGTTGGTTGAGGAGTCCAGACGATCCAAACTTGTAACCAAATGAAAATAAACCCATGGAATCTTTACACTTTGATTTACAGGCCACCCAGGCAACCATTCGTGTAGTCTGCAGTCAGGATGTTACTGCAGGGCACCCACTCAGTTACTGTTAAGATAGCAAGGATTATTAAGCAGACAGCAGAGAAAGGCCTCTTACTTTCCAGCTAACACATTGTGATTACCAACACCACATACACAGGAGGACAAATGGCTACACTCGCCGAGCTGGTTCCCTCTGTCTCCCCTCCTCCCCACCAGCCGAGAACTAGTGTTCTGCTCTGGGGCCAATGGGCTTTCCTGCCAAACAAATCTAAGGAAAGGAAGGGGAAACAGGTCACAAGGCTAGACTGACCAGGACTGCCTCCACCACGGAGACAGGAAGCGCGGGTCCCTGGGGGTGACCCCTTTGCAGCTGTGCCCTTCCCCCTGACACACGAGCACCAGCACACGCAGTGATCCATGAAGGCAGTGTGAGGGGAGTGAGAGAAAGGTGATGAGTTGACAGCATCCGCTAAAAGACATCCAGGGAAGCTGCTATTGACGGCAGAGAAGCACAAGGTTTGGCAATCGGCCACCGGCGCCACGTGCAAAAAGAGCTTACTTTTTAAGGGCGTAAATTTTAAAAGCAAAATTGAAAAAGTGGTATTGGGCAGAGGAGAGCATTTTTCCTTTGAGTCCCACCGTCCAGGTAAACTTTGCCTCTGAGGCTAATGCCGGGCACCCAAGGAAACCAGAGACTGGATCCTGACCTGACACCTGAGATCAGGCCACTGCCCCCCTCTCCTCTCCTCCCCCAACCCGAGACAGAAACTGCTACCTACCTTCACGCTCACCCTGCTGATAGAAAAATATTAATTTAAGGCATATCAAAACACATTTTATAATGTATAAATATAATACCCAATAGACTCCTGAGAGATATACAAAATTAATCCCACTTGTGAAGGCCTTAATATTAGCTCTTTCCTCTTGGGAAGACTTTAAAATCCCACAAAAGCCCTTGATTTATTTCCTTCCTACACAACAGCAACAAACACTCACATAATTTTTGAGCAATGTAAAATATCACTTTAACGTTGACTGCACGGAGACAGAGAGAGAGAGAGACAGCTCCACTTAGAATGGATACTTGGATAGTGAAGGAAGTACTTACAGGTCTCATTTCCCCCAATGTATGAGCATAAGGCATTAAAGCTGCCAGCCGAGTTCAAGGAGAAGACAGTCCACTGAAACCTAAATGTATTTGATACATATCTTACGCTTCACTTTTACGCTGCCTCTTCCAAGGGTTCATTAATACAGGTATATACATCACTTCCTTTTATACTTAAGAAGTTAGTGAAGTCCTATCAACTCAGAAACATTTATCTCTGTTGCCATTTCCTTCTCCAATTTTTTTATATCTAGAAAACCACAATGATTATTAATCCTAAACTAAAAATTAAATGGATTTGGAGATTATCACTAACATAAGGTATAATAATGATATAGCATCATTAATATGTAATTATATGTAATATTGCATCAGAAGGTCAAAGAAAAGGAATATAAAAAGTATATGCTTATTCTAAAGCAACTGCTACTGCTGCTGAGTCACTTCAGTCATGTCTGACTCTGTGCGACCCCACAGACGGCAGCCCACCAGGCTCGCCCGTCCCTGGGATTCTCCAGGCAAGAACACTGGAGTGGGTTGCCATTTCCTTCTCCAATGTATGAAAGTGAAAAGTGAAAGTGAAGTCGCTCAGTTGTGTCCAACCCTCAGCAACCCCATGGACTGCAGCCCAAAAGTCCATCAAATCTATCATCTTTCCACCTTCCCTGTTTGTGCCATCACTGGATATGCTGGTTGTATGTTAACACAATGTTTTTGCTTTCCAACACTCTCCCAGCTAGTTTTTCATCTGTAGCAAGTAAGAAAAAAGTTGGTTTCAGGCAAAACAAAAAGGCCAATAAAACTTGCTATATCTAACTTGGATTTCAAAAATAACTATTAGTGGGTCATGTCAAAGTGGAACTTAGAGCCTCCACTTTCAAGTGAAGTGTGCAAAACTCTTTGTGCTCACAAACACTTGGGTGCCAAAAGGCTTAGTGGAAGAATGGATACGCACGGCTATGGTTATTTTCTTATCTTTTGGTGGGAAACACAGGTGAAAGAAATTGGTGTCTTATTAAGTTATTTTGTTTCTGTTCAGGTGCAGAATAACAAAATTAATATCTGTGCTATACTTGAATGGGTGAAAAACACTACACTAAATATAATATCACCGAAGCCACAATTATCTTGAATTAACCATCACCCATGATGACACAGAACAGTAAAGAGTGAAAGATGATCAGGACTTAAGAAACAGGAGGAAAGAAATGAGGAAGAAAATTAGCATGACTTAACTTTCAAAATATTTCTCAAGGATGCCACAGTCTTCCATTAAAATTAATGTGCTGGTACATTTCTCTCCACCCACAATCCAGTTAAAATACAAGATCCATCATATCCAAATTTTGTGACAATGGTTAAGTCTTTTTCAATCTGTGTGCAAATTACAAAATAAGGAAAATGTACTTCCTTGCCTCCATCATTTGGAAAATGACACCTTTTAAGTCAATAATGCAATACTTAGAGAAAATGGTGCCACAGCAAAATATGACAGCACAGGCGATGCAAATTAGAGCTAAAATGGAGAGCATTGCTATTCATGTACCCAGAAATGGGGTATTTCCAACACTCCCTACAACCTGGCTTTTGAATAGCACTGGGGAAAAAAGAATCCGTCCTCTGCGGAGAATCCAAGTTCTTGCATTTGTGATATTCCATGTTACTTATTCATCAGTAAATGCTTCAGCAAATGACAAAAAAGAGAGATAAGTATTTCTAACAAGGAGGAGATTCAAGCAAATTTAAACCCCCACTCTTCTATTCATGTTTCTCCTTTAGGGGTCTATTCTCTTTTCAATTTGACAAGATTCGTGCCACTAAGTCCCATTAATGTCAACGCAGGTGGTGATGTGCCCAAAGCACTACTGCCCGTGACTAGAACAGACCACTTGCTTGCTTTACTGACCCACAGAGCCCAGCATCACTGGTGATGAAACTCGAGTGTCTTGCAACTTCATCCCTTAATTGAGATCCTAACGTATGGCAAGACTCCAAGGCCTCTGCTCAGGTTGTTTATCTTTCAATACTTCCAAGTCACTTACTGGCTAGAAGAGAAATGGCACTGTGATTTAAAGTGAAAGCCGTCCACTGGCTGCTCCTAATTCTTCCTCCTCCTCTTCTTCCTTTTAAATCTTTTTCTCTTTTCCTCCACTTTTAACAAATAATAAATGACTATCACCATGGAACCTCAATAGACTTGCTCACCACTGTGAATAGTTATTATAATGTGATGTCATAAAACAGGTCATTTTTTACAGTAGGCTGGCTTCAGTTATGTTATAACTCAATGTTTTAATAACTTTTAGTCCTCTTTCTCTCTTTCTAAACTTTTAGTCTCTTTACAAATCTCAAGGAAAAACTACCTACATTGATGGGAAACTGAGGGGTGGGGGTGCTTAATTCTCATTCTGAAATCAAATGAAATATACCAGCTGTTGCTGTTACCATAATCAGCCCTACCACCCATGGCTTCTATAACCAAAACGTCCCTGAAAAGGTAAAGAGTAGTGAGGGAGTGAAGAACGGAAGAGAGAGCAGCATTGTTTATAAAACAAGAACCAACTTTATGTAAGAGGATTACATCAATCAAAGTTGTTATGTAATTAGTTTGGACACACAGACAACTTATAAAAATATACTAGAGCATTCTACAATAATGATCTAATGCATTTCAACATATGTTAGCATAACTACAGACTTTGGCCCATTACCAATACTACAGTGGTTTTTGTGTAGAAGAACCATGTCGAGTATTTATTTTTGACTGAGCTCTGTACGAATGACTTAGAATTCATTCAAAAACAAATGCCTTTTGCTTCTCTTGAACTTAATAGGCAACAACCTTCACAACGGATGGGCAACAGAATTTCCTCTTTGATAACCAGCCAGGGGAAAAACTTGTTATGCAGAAGAACAGACAACATATCCATGTATAACAAACATATATTTTAAACAAAAACAAGGTTACATATGGTTGTGATGTGGTATTCAACCAGAGCACTTTTGATTGACATGTATACGAACACCGTAATGTAGAGCATAAATAGAAAATGTTTCAAATCCAAGTGTTTTACCTTCACATTATGGGAAATAATAAATACTGAATAATGTAATACAAGGTATTTCTATCTTGGGGTTCTAATGACTAACCACTTGAGCTCTGCTTTTGTGGTTTATAATGTCACCAGAACCCTCCATGGAATTATATATAGAATAAATGATAGGCAATGTTGAATTACAAGGCTATCAGGCTATAATACATAAAGTAAGTAGCTAATATAGCCTTATAAATTATAGGCTTTTATGGTCTAGCATTTTACAGCATAATGTCACAAACTGCAGTGATACGATATATTGATAAAGAATATGATATCACATTAAGTTTCAAAAAAAATGTCCCTGGCACTACATTAGAGCCAAATTATTTCATAGAATCGCAGGCTTGGAGCTGGAAGGATCCTTGGAGGAAGTTAGGCTCAGAGCTCCCCCACAACCACCAACCAAAGGCAGGCCTCCCCCAGCCCTCCTCCTCCGTGGCCCTGACAGATGGCCATCCTGCCTTCAACACTCCCAGCACTGAAAATAATAGGGGAAGTGTCAGAGAAATGCCTCAAACGTTTATATGCAATAAAGACACATCATTATTAGGTAGCAAATGTAAAGGTTAAATGCCCATACTGTAGCTGAGCGCACACCACCATACTTTAACAGTCGACACACATACACTTGTACAAAAGATTCTCATTTTTTTTGTTACAAGTGACAAGGGACGTAGGAAGAGGAGCAAGACTCCTTTCTACTACCTCTTTGTATCTCTTCCTTTTGTCTGTTTCAGGTACACTCACCATGCAGGATCATGGGATTCCACACTCTTCTCCACTCTCAGACACACACACGAAAGTCAGATCTAGAACCACATACGCGACCAGATCCTGAAGGACCACAGGCTGCCTTCAAAGTGAGAAACAGAGACGCTGAAGACACAGTGAAGCTCACCGCCGGTGGGTGTGAGGTTTCCTGCCAACTAGAAGAATAACAAGGAAACACTGACACAAGCCTCACCTGTGTCTAACCAGTTCCTTCCAACAGTATAATACTGAGTTGACCAAAAAGTTCATTCAGGTTTTTCCGTATGATCTTATGGCATTAAAAACAATAATAAATTGAATCGACCCACTGAGAAGAATGGAGTTCTCCCAGTCCATTAGGAATACTTGTTTCAAATTTAGTAGGCGTGATCAAAGATATTATAAACCGCAGATCCAATCACCTCTGAAAAGGCTTCTGAAGAAATATCCCATCACCCAAATCCACTCTTGCCCGTACTCTCAATTCCTCACACCCTCACATACATATATTCTGAGTAAATCATTCCTTACACCTATATGACCCTCATTTTCTACTTCCTGGTTAAGAAATTCCTTTCATATCATCTCAACAAACAGCAGACTTAGGGATGAAGCGTCAAGTGATATAAAAATGACCCCTGGCTGCCCCAGGCTCTGGTGGCATCCACTGATTTGTGTGAGGTTGGATCTGCAGCAACGTTTTCATAGCCAGACAGGAATAGAGAATAATGAGAAAAGCAAGAAGCATCTAAAACACACGTGAGGAAATTATTCTTCCTGGAAACCGACTTTGATTTTGTTCCCATTCTTCAGCACAAACACTAAGCTGACTGTCAAGAGAGGGGATGGGATGATGCCTGCACACCCAGGGTACTTTCTGTCTCAGAGCACAACACTGGTCCAAATCAACTTGGCTGATTCAAACCATGACACACAAGGTTTGCTCCCAAGGATTAATATGGAAATGCAAAATGTGGGAGAAGGCAATGGCACCCCACTCCAGTGCTCTTGCCTGGAAAATCCCATGGATGGAGGAGCCTGGTGGGTTGCAGTCCATGGGGTCGCTAAGAGTCGGACACCACTGAACGACTTCACTTTCACTTTTCATTTTCATGCATTGGAGAAAGAAATGGCAACCCACTCCAGTGTTCTTGCCTGGAGAATCCCAGGGAGGGGAGAGCTTGGTGGGCTGCCGTTGATGGGGTCGCACAGAGTCGGACATGACTGAAGCGACTTAGCAGCAAGCAGCAACAGCAGAAAACTTACTACTGACTAATGACTCTGTGTGGTGTTAATAATGACTGACACTTACTGAAAACTTAGTATGGGCTTCCCTGGTGGCTCAGAGGTTAAAGCGTCTGCCTCCAATGTGGGAGACCCAGGTTCGATCCTTGGGTTGGGAAGATCCCCTGGAGAAGGAAATGGTAACCCACTCCACTACTCTTGCCTGGAGAATCCCATGGACAGAGGAGCCTGGTAGGCTACAGTCCACAG
Organism: Capra hircus; assembly: GCF_001704415.2. Classification (NCBI taxonomy): domain Eukaryota; kingdom Metazoa; phylum Chordata; class Mammalia; order Artiodactyla; family Bovidae; genus Capra; species Capra hircus. Next base: position 31,780,649 of record NC_030831.1, on the reverse strand, counting down.
GGTCTCAAAGAGTCGACACGACTGAGCGACTTCACTCACTCACTTACTATGTGCTTTAAACTGATGCTGTGCTTGGCATGCATTCTTAAGGGAATCTTATGAGGACGGTACTATTATTACACAGGTTTGCAGATATGGAAGCACAGAAAGTGGAAAGTTAAGTTGCTCAGTCATGATTCTTTGAGACCCTGTGGACTGTAGCCCACCAGGCTCCTCTGTCCATGGGATTCTCCAGGCAAGAATACTAGAGTGGGTTGCCATTTCCTTCTCCAGGGGATCTTCCCGACTCAGGGATCGAACCCAGGTCTCCCGCATTGCAGGCAGACACTTTAACCTCTAAGCCACCAGGGAAGCACAGAGGGGTTAAGCAACTTCCCCAAATCACACAGCTATTAAAAGGCACAGCTAGAAATTTTGCTCAAGCAATCTGACTTTTCTAAAAAATAAACACTATGATATACAGTTTTAACAACAAGGAGAAAAAACAAAAAAACCCTGTGTGGCCCACTCTAAGAGGCTTGTGATGGCCCAGTGCAGTGTGAAGTATCTTATCAGGCAGGTGGCTATAATAAAGCATGTGGTCAAAAATAACAGAAGGAATCACAGGCGGTACTTAATCAGCATTTATTAGAATCCTGCTGGCCTAAAACTAGCAGAAAAAAAAATCCTCTCATATCCCAGGCAAAGGTTTTTATCTTTTGTTCAAACTGGGATCCCACTTTTAAGACTCCTGAAAATAGCCGTTACACCTTCCTGAGAGAATAAGTAGGTTTTGAGGAAATCCCTCCTGCTTCCTGGTGGCTCAGACAGTAAAGAATCTGCCTGCAACGTGGGAGACCCAGGTTTGATCCCTGGGTTGGGAAGATCCCTTGGAGAAGGGAAGGACAACCCACTCCAGTATTCTTGCCTGGAAAATCCCATGGACAGAGGAGTCTGGCAGGCTATAGTTCATGGGGTCACAAAGAGTCAGACAAGACTGAACGACAAACACACTGCTGCTTTCAGACAATTTAATTCTGTTTACAAATCTGAGGATTTTGGGGGAAAAAAGTAACTCCTCAGCTCCATTCTAAACTATGTGTGGAAGTGTTAGTTGCTCAGTCGTGTCTGACTCTCTGACATCCCATGGACTGTAGCCCACCAGGCTCCTCTGTCAATAGGATTTCCCAGGCAAGACTACTGGAGTAGGTTGCCATTTCCTTCTCCAGGGGATCTTCCCAAACCAGGGATCAAACCTAAGTCTGCCTGCATTGCACGCAGATTCTTTACCATCTGAGCCACCTGGTTAAGTCCTGAAGTATGAAAGGTAAAAATGAGAACACAGAAAACTGTTGAATAGTTTATTAACATTTCTTCCAGCTAAAACTTTCAACAACTCTTTCACTGGTGGCCATCAAGTGCCTCTGGAACCAGGTGACGGGAGATAAGAGTACAAAAGAGAAAAAGAAGACGGGTGCAAAGATGGGAGGCAAGAGCAGAGTCAGAGTGGAGCCGGTTGGCTGGGAGAGAAGTATAGGGGGCAGCAGGCACCTCTAAAGCATGGAAGCCAGCACTGTGTACCCCGCGCAGCAGCCACTGAACCAGGAGTGAAGCTAGGCTGGTGTTTCAAACCCAGGCCTTAGCGGAGCAGGGCCTGCTTCAGGAATAATACAGGTCAGTATCTGGAAGGAAGAAGTCGGCAGAGCTGCCCACCTACCAACTGGCCAAGCGCAGAATTAATACACGGGTGGGGTGGGGGTGGTGATGGGAAACCCAACGACAGGCAATGTGCTGGTGCCGAAAAATCAGTATCTCATTACAAACGGGACAGGCTAGCATAGGAATCCTTTTAAAAAGACTGGTCAGAAGCTTTAAAAAAAAATTATATACATAACTCCACACCTCAAACGGAAATAGTATTCAAGTAGGAAATTCTGTTGCTTTTCTTCCCCTTTAGGCCTTTATCGGGGACACCTGCAAATAAGAAATACAGGATAAAAAAAAAAAATCTCGCAAGAATAAAGCACTTTCTGATTGACAAGGACAGCAAAGAACACAGAAGATGGCTAAGTGAAAGGCACCACGTGGAGCCCAGATGAAAGAGCTTTTAAAATTTTTAGGGCGCCAGATTCAAGTGTTCCAGTGGATACTTAAACGTGCTTCAGCACAAAACCGTTTCCTCAGATGCATTAAGGGATCCAAGAAGGACTTTAGCCACAGTGTGCCGGCTTTGTCCAGAAGGCAGCTGGCACCTCTGTTTGTATAATGAGCAGAGCAAGGCCTTTCTCCAAGGAGAGAACAACCAACCTCTGACGAGAAGGCCGCCCGGGCCTCTCACACGTATCAAAAATCATCTCCACGTGGGATTTTTTTTTTTCCCCTCAGAAAAGAGCCTCCACCACCGTAACATTGAAAAGTTGCTGCTTTCTCTCTGAGGTGGAACTTCACCTCAGTCACCTGATTTTGCCCCTCGTCCTTCTCTTCTTGAGGTGGCTCTGTTCTAATCTTAACCCTTGAAGGAGCCAGAGCTCCGCAAGGGTCACAATCTGAGTGGAATTCGAGGGCTCTTCCCTGGTCTCGGGTCCCATACTGGCTAATTAAAAGTTGAGGTCAGGCTCCAACTTCTGGGGAACAATAAATACCCCTGTAAAACCCTCACAGGGTGGGTGGTGGCTGCATCAGCCAGAGCATTCATTCAAAGACAGGAATCATACCCCCTTCCAAGTTTATGTGTCTGCCTTTAGTATAACTAATTTCATTGTCTTGATGTTTCAACTGAAAACTTTGCTGAAAGGCAGTCAGGAAAATCTTTCAAGAGTTAAACAGAGCCTTCAATTTCAATGTAAAATAACGTTGTGCTGCTATAATAACCTAAGGATACTATAAATTGGGATAAATCTGGAAACGCTGGACCCTCTCTGCATTTCATAACTGAAGACTGGAATCTCTCCTTGCCACCATGACTAGAGTTTAAAACACTGTTACAATCTGCCAAATTTCAAAACAGTCGGTGTTTTACTCCCTCACTTTGAAACTGCATCAGTGACAAATCAATGCCCCGAGACAGCTCTATGACTGTAGCCACACCTAAAGCACAAACCAATACTTTTCCCCGCCTCCCCCCGAAAAAAAAAAAAAAAAAATCACGAGCGGCCACAGCTGGAACTGTTTTACGCTGGATGGCTGGGTTCTGTGAGAACACTCTCCTTGTCTTTTGTCTGTGAGGCTAAAAGAAGCTGGACTCAAAGGTAGCGTTCAGTCCCCAGAGGGGCCTGGGTAAACATGAGCCCAAGCCCCCAGCCCCCTCCTGATAAGGTCAGGAGACACGATGTCAAAAGACAGCCAAGGAGAGAGCTAGAAACGTGCACACACAAGGAGGATATTTTTCTTTCTCCTGACCAGAGATAGTGAAGAGCAGAAATGGACTTCAAATTTTCTTATTCACTTCAACATGTAAGAAAGGGATTCCCACCCTCTCCAGCTCCACATAGGTACATATACCCACATTCACTACAGACTGAGACAGGTATAGATGTGTATACCCACACACACACACACACCCCACAGATCTGTGCTGGAGCTACGCTACTTCCTGAGTCAATGCACACTTGATTTTAGAACTTGCGCACCTACTGCAGAACTGTCAAGGCACCCTGAGTTTTCCAAAGCAATTCAACAGCGGCAAAATAACACGATGCCACCCATCAGAATCAGGGAAACCCTTTCACCCAAAATGCCTGAGTGCTTCCAAAATCTGAGTTCCGAAGACAGAGGCTGCTGAGGGCTGGTGGAAAAATAAAAGGGAAAGAGAGAGTTCTAGGGATGAAGAAAGTCTTCAACAACGACGTGAGAGTTGGTCAGCAAAGTGGCCACACCACCAGTTATGAAGTGGGTAGAGCACAAAGCGTGACAGGCAGATGTAATAAAAGAAAAGCACCATAAAAACAGAGAAAGAGATGAAGAAATATTTCCAAGGAACCAAGTCAGGTACAGTGGGAGTATTGAAAGAAAGAAAGAAACAGCTAAGCTTGCGAAGAACCCACAAAACTGCTGATGCACCTGAAAATGAAAACAACTTTTTGCATGTAAACAAAAGAGGTTCCTAGTGAGAAGGAATACACAGACACACACACACATACCTGTGCTCTCTCTCATAGACACACACACACACACACACACACACACACACACAGAGGCATCAGGCATCTGACCATTTCAAAAGCAACATCTAAAATTTCATTAAAAAAGAGCCCAGCTGCTTCCTTAGCCTGACTTTGTCTTTAAGGACTTAGCTAAGCTGAAGGAGTGGCCAGAAAAAGGAAGAAAAAAAAAACACACAAAAAAACCACACTTCAACCCATCTCTCTCAAATTCTTTTATTTCAGCAATGCATTAAGCAATCTCCCTGCAGAGTTATTCTCTTCTTCCTGGTGTGGATAAAGCTCCCCCTGGGGAGCTCTGTAATTTCCAGCTTCTCCGAATTCAGGTATTAGTAAAGACCGCTTGGGGACACGCAACAATATAACTCTACATTTTC